>NW_027597951.1:12500-59270 GCF_964194155.1 Cetorhinus maximus
ATCCAGTGATATCGGGCAAGACATCCTTATTCACAAGTGCAGGACAGTACTGAGGGAGTGCCGCACTGTCAGAGGGTCAATACTGAGGGAGTGCCGCACTGTCAGAGGGTCAGTACTGAGGGAGTGCTGCACTGTCAGAGGGTCAGTACTGAGGGAGTGCCGCACTGTCAGAGGGTCAGTACTGAGGGAGTGCTGCACTGTCAGAGGGTCAGTACTGAGGGAGCGCCGCACTGTCAGAGGGTCAGTACTGAGGGAGCGCCGCACTGTCGGAGGGTCAGTACTGAGGGAGTGCTGCACTGTCAGAGGGTCAGTACTGAGGGAGTGCTGCACTGTCGGAGGGTCAGTACTGAGGGAGTGCCGCACTGTCGGAGGGTCAGTAGTGAGGGAGTGCCGCACTGTCGGAGGGTCAGTACTGAGGGAGTGCCGCACTGTCAGAGGGCCAGTACTGAGGGAGTACTGCACTGTCGGAGGGTCAGTACTGAGGGAGTGCTACACTGTCGGAGGGTCAGTACTGAGGGAGTGCCGCACTGTCGGAGGGTTAGTACTGAGGGAGTGCTGCACTGTCAGAGGGTCAGTACTGAGGGAGTGCCGCACTGTCAGAGGGTCAGTAGAGGGAGTGCTGCACTGTCGGAGGGTCAGTACTGAGGGAGTGCCGCACTGTCGGAGGGTCAGTACTGAGGGAGTGCCGCACTGTCGGAGGGTCAGTACTGAGGGAGTGCCGCACTGTCGGAGGGTCAGTACTGAGGGAGTGCTGCACTGTCGGAGGGTTCCAGTTCTCTGGACTGAAAGCTGAATTTGCTGATTGGACCATCTTGCATTGCAATGGAGGCCCTGAGTTCTGGTCACCCAGACAAGTGGAAACACCTTCTCAGTGTCCATCCTATCAAATCCCTTCTGAGTTTTAAAGAGTTCGAGCTGGTGACCCCTACACTCACTCTGGTCGATCGAGGAACTCAGGCCTTTTCTGTCCTTCCTGAAGTTCATAACCTCTCTGTTTAATCCCAGTCAACCCGCCTGAAGCTTTTATCCCCAGGATCTCCTGTCTCAGTCCCTTGGCATTGTTGGAGGAACATCCTCGCTGTGCCCACTGGCACTCAGGGAAGTGGGCAGACTCTCTCTTGCTCAACAGGGAGGTTCTGTACCCTCAGTCCTAACAGTTCACCTCACACCAAAGTCCAAACGTTCCCCAGTTAATCTGCATGGATGTTGAAAGCTTTCGTTGTTTCCCTCGCTCCCCATGCACCGGCCTCACATTTGTTCCCAAGTCACTGAAGCGACAATGACATTTTTCTCCCTGAGGGATGAACTCAATATTTTTATATATTTACCATAATCAGCTCCCAGTACACAGGGAGGAGGAACAGAGATCAGATAAACGGCAGTCAACAATAAACTCCGCTTGGCTGAGTCACAACTGTCAGACCTGATCCAATATTGACTTCCCGAGCTGCAGACAGAATGGGCAGCCTGTCACCTCAGCTCGACATCAGGCAGGCATTGGGGCCTGGACTCCAGACACCCGCTCAGTCTCCAGACTGACACTCCCAGGGTCGCTAGGAAGGGAGTGCCGCACTGTCGGAGGGTCAGTGCTGAGGGAGTGCCGCACTGTCGGAGGGTCAGTACTGGGGGTGTGCCGCACTGTCGGAGGGTCAGTACTGAGGGAGTGCCGCACTGTCGGAGGGTCAGTACTGAGGGAGTGCCGCACTGTCGGAGGGTCAGTGCTGAGGGAGTGCTGCACTGTTGGAGGGTCAGTACTGAGGGAGTGCCGCGCTGTTAGAGGGTCAGTACTGAGGGAGTGCCGTGCTGTCAGAGGGTCAGTACTGAGGGAGTGCCGCACTGTTGGAGGGTCAGTACTGAGGGAGTGCCGCGCTGTCGGAGGGTCAGTACTGAGGGAGTGCTGCACTGTCGGAGGGTCAGTACTGAGGGAGTGCTGCACTGTCAGAGGGTCAGTACTGAGGGAGTGCCGCGCTGTCGGAGGGTCAGTGCTGAGGGAGTGCCGCACTGTCAGAGGGTCAGTACTGAGGGAGTGCCGCGCTGTCGGAGGGTCAGTGCTGAGGGAGTGCCGCGCTGTCGGAGGGTCAATACTGAGGGAGCGCCGCACTGTCGGAGGGTCAGTACTGAGGGAGTGCTGCACTGTTGGAGGGTCAGTACTGAGGGATATTCTAGCCATTATCTCATTACCGTTTTTGGGATCTTACTGTGCTCCAATTGGCAGCCTTGTTTCCTATAATACTGACCATGCTTGAAAATAATATTCCATTGGCTAGGAAGTGATTAGGACGCCCAGGACAGTGAAGGTCACGATGGAGGTGAAAGCCTTTCATCACAGATTTGGAATATTCCAGTGTCCGCTTTCCAACTTCATTCTACTCCAGGACCACCACAGCATCCAAAACCCATTCCTCCATCATAGCCCGCACTCAACCCCTCCACTCACTCTCTGCTCCTGAACCCAGGCTACCTCTCACCTTTCTACTCGCAAACTTCTATACCCCTCTCGCTCTGTTCCTCACTCTCTCCGTAAGCACCCTCATATCTCCCAATCCTGTTCAAGCACCAGCAATGTAAATACCCGTACCCCAGTGAGAGTCAGTGTGTGTGGGACCCGTACCCCAGTGAGAGTCAGTGTGTGTGGGACCCGTACCCCAGTGAGAGTCAGTGTGTGGGACCCGTACCCCAGTGAGAGTCAGTGTGTGTGGTTCCCGTACCCCAGTGAGAGTCAGTGTGTGTGGGACCCATACCCCAGTGAGAGTCAGTGTGTGTGGGACCCGTACCCCAGTGAGAGTCAGTGTGTGTGGTTCCCGTACCCCAGTGAGAGTCAGTGTGTGGGACCCGTACCCCAGTGAGAGTCAGTGTGTGTGTGGGACCCGTACCCCAGTGAGAGTCAGTGTGTGTGGGACCCGTACCCCAGTGAGAGTCAGTGTGTGTGGGACCCGTACCCCAGTGAGAGTCAGTGTGTGTGGGACCCGTACCCCAGTGAGAGTCAGTGTGTGTGAGACCCGTACCCCAGTGAGAGTCAGTGTGTGAGGGACTCGTACCCCAGTGAGAGTCAGTGTGTGTGGGACCCGTACCCCAGTGAGAGTCAGTGTGTGTGGGACCCGTACCCCAGTGAGAGTCAGTGTGTGTGGGACCCGTACCCCAGTGAGAGTCAGTGTGTGTGGGACCCGTACCCCAGTGAGAGTCAGTGTGTGTGGGACCCGTACCCCAGTGAGAGTCAGTGTGTGTGGGACCCGTACCCCAGTGAGAGTCAGTGTGTGTGGGACCCGTACCCCAGTGAGAGTCAGTGTGTGTGGGACGCGTACCCCAGTGAGAGTCAGTGTGTGTGGGACCCGTACCCCAGGGAGAGTCAGTGTGTGTGGGACCCGTACCCCAGTGAGAGTCAGTGTGTGTGGGACGCGTACCCCAGTGAGAGTCAGTGTGTGTGGGACCCGTACCCCAGGGAGAGTCAGTGTGTGTGGGACCCGTACCCCGGGGAGAGTGAGAACATTAGCAGGAAATCACAGAGAGAGTGTCTGTGATTAGCTCGATGTTGTAGTGAGCTGGTCACAATTCCTTTGCATGTGACCCTGGGCTCTCTCATTTTCCAACTTCACCAAATTGCCGGGTTTGATGCTGACTGTGTTGTTTGAATATAAGATGGCACATTGGAGGCAGCCTGTGAACAGCCTGGGCCTTGTTCAGACTCCCCCATCCAAAAGTAATCTGCTTCCTGGCTCCGAGCTCCAGTTCAATTAGATCAGCCTGGTGCATCTGATCACTTTGTGGCCTCCAGGTTCAGGACGATTGGCCTGGGCGCTCTGCAGAACGGAGTAAACTGCCCAGAGACTTCAACACAGCATCACTACCAACCAAGACAGACGGAGTGTGTGAGAGAGAGAGAGAGAGACGGGGAATGAGGGAGACAAAGGAGAGATAGACAGATTTAGAGAGAGGGAGAAAGCGCGCGAGAGGGAAGGAGAGAGAGGAAGAGAGAGTGGGAGGGAGAGAGAGAGAGAGAGAGAGAGAGGGGGACACACAGAGAGAGGGAGAGAGAGAACATAAGAACATAAGAACAAGGAACAGGACTAGGCCATTCAGCCCCTCGAGCCTGCCCCGCCATTCATTACGATCATGGCTGATCTTGTTTCGGCCTCAACTCCAATTTCCCTCCCTCTCCCCATAACCTTTCAACCCGTTACTAATTAAAAATCTGTCTATCTCCTCCTTAAATTTATTCAGCGTCCCGGCATCCGCTGCACTCTGAGGTAGTGAATTCCACAGATTCACCACCCTTTGGGAAAAGTAATTCCTCCTCATCTCTGATTTAAATCTACCACCCCTTAGCCTAAAACTATGGCCTCTCGTTCTGGAATGCCCCAGAAGGGGAAACATCTGCTCCATGTCTACTTTGTCTATCGCCTTTAGCATCATATATACCTCAATTAGGTCTCCCCTCATCCTTCTAAACTCTAGTGAGTATAGGCCTAAACCGCTCAATCTCTCCTCATAAGACAAGCCCCGCATCTCTGGAACCAATCTAGTGAACCGAGAGAGCGACAGAACATTAGAGAGAGAGAGAGAGAGAGAGAATGACGGAGACAAAAGAGAGATAGACAGGTTCAGTGAGAGAGAGAGAGAGATAGAGAGAAAGAGACAGAGACAGAGAGAGGAAGAGAGAGAGCAACAGAGGACAATAGAGAGAGGGAAAGAGCAAGAGAGAGAGAACGTGGAGACAAAAGAGAGATAGATTTAGAGGTAGAGAGAGAGAGACAGACAGAGGGAGAGAAAGAGAGGGGGGATATATAGAGCGAGAGGGAGAGAGATGGAGAGTCAGAGAGATGGAGAGAGAGACAGACAGGGTGAGAGACAGTGCGTGTGTGAGAAAGAGAGAGAGACAGGAAGACAAGGAGAGAGAATTAGGCAGAGAAGACCAGGGAGAGGCAGAGAGAAAGACAGAGAGAGAGAGAGAGAGAGGGAGAGATAGAGAGAGAGGGGGAGACGGAGTGAGGGAGAGAGAGAGAATGGGACAGAAATAAAGAAAGGACTGAGACAGAACAAAACACACACACACACTCTCACTCTCACTCACAGGCACACATATACTGAGGGTGGCAAGAGTACAAAATGTACTCTGGGTGGGGGGACTTCAATGTCACTCACCAAGAGTGTCTCAGTCGCACCACTACTGACTGAGCTGGCCGAGTCCTAAATGACATAGCTGCTAGACTGGGTCTGCGGCAGGTGGTGAGAGAACCAACAAGAGGGAAAAACATACTTGACCTCATCCTCACCAACCTGCCTGCCGCAGATGTATCTGTCCATGACAGTATCGGTAGGAGTGACCACCGCACAGTCATTGTGGAGACAAAGTCCCACCTTCACATTGAGGATACCCTCCATCATGTTGTGTGGCACTACCACCGTGCTAAATGGGATAGATTTCAAACAGATCGAGCAACTCAAGACTGGGCATCCATGAGGTGCTGTGGGTCATCAGCAGCAGCAGAATTGTACTCGAACACAATCTGTAACCTCATGGCCCAGCATATCCCCCCACTCTACCATTACCATCAAGCCAGGGGATCAACCCTGGTTCAATGAGGAGTACAGGAGGGCATGCCAGGAGCAGCACCAGGCATACCGAAAAATGAGGTGTCAACCTGGTGAAGCTATAACATAGGACTACTTGCATGCCAAACAGCATAAGCAGCAAGTGATAGACAGAGCTAAGCAATCCCACAACCAACGGGTCAGATCTAAGCTCTGCAGTCCTGCCACATCCAGTTGTGAATGCTGGTGGACAATTAAACAACTCCCTGGAGGATGAGGCTCCACAAATATCCCCATCCTCAATGATGGGGGAGCCCAGCACATCAGTGCAAAAGATAAGGCTGAAGTATATGCTACAATCTTCAGCCAGAAGTGCCGAGTGGATGATCCATCTTGGCCTCCTCCAGAGGTCCCCAGCATCACAGATGCCAGTCTTCAGCCAATTCAATTCACTCCACGTGATATCAAGAAACGGCTGAAGGCACTGGATACTGCAAAGGCTATGGGCCCTGACAATGTTCCGGCAATACTACTGAAGACTTGTGCTCCAGAACTTGCCGTGCCCCTAGCCAAGCTGTTCCAGTACAGTTACAACACTGACATCTACCCGGCTATGTGGAAAATTGCCCAGGTATGTCCTGTACAAAAAAGGAGGACAAATCCAACCCGGTCAATTACCGCCCCATCAGTCTACTCTCCATCATCAGTAAAGTGATGGTTGGGGTCATCAACAGTGCTATCAAGTGGCACTTGCTTAGCAATAACCTGCTCACTGATGCCCAGTTTGGGTTCCGCCTGGGCCACTCAGCTCCTGACCTCAGTACAGCCTTGGGTCAAACATAGACAAAAGAGCTGAACTCCTGAGGTGAGGTGAGAGTGACTGCCCTTGACATCAAGGCAGCATTTGACCGAGTGTGGCATCAGGGATTTAGATTTGAATGTAGGAGGATTGATCAGTAAGTTCGCGGATGACTTGAAAATTGGTGGGGTGGTAAATAGTGAGGAGGATAGCCTTAGGTTACAGGAGGATATAGACGGGTTGGTCAGATGGGCTGATCAGTGGCAAATGGAATTTAATCTGGATAAGTGTGAGGTGATGCACTGGGACAGGACAAACAAGGCACGGGAATACATGGTGAATAGTAGGAACCTGGGAGGTACCGAGGATCAGAGGGACATTGGTGTACATGTCCACCGGTCCCTTAGGGTAGCGGGACAGGTAGATAAGGTGGTTAAGAAGGTAAATGGCCTTCATTAGCCGAGGCATAGAATATAAGAGCAGGGAGGTTATGCTGGAACTGTATAAAAAGCTGGTTAGGTCACAGCTAGAGTATTGCGTGCAGTTCTGGAATCCGCATTATAGGAAGGATGTGATTGCACTAGAGAGAGTGCAGAGGAGATTTACCAGGATGTTGCCTGGGCTGGAGAGTTTTAGTTATGAGGAGAGATTGGATAGACTGGGGTTATTTTCCCTGGAGCAGAGGAGATTGAGGGGGGACTTGATTGAGGTGTATAAAATTATGAGGGGCATAGATAGGGTAGACAGGAAGGAACTTTTCCCCTTGGCGGAGGGATCAATAACCAGGGGGTATAGATAGGGGCAGGAGGTTTAGAGGGGATGTGAGGAAGAATTTTTTCACCCAGAGGGTGGTGGGAATCTGGAACTCGCTGCCTGAGAGGGTGGTAGAGGCAGAAACCCTCAGAACATTGAAGAAGTATTTGGATGTGCACTTGCGATGCCATGACATACAAGGCTATGGGCCAAGTGCTGGACAATGGGATTAGAATAGTTAGGTACTTGTTTGACCAGCGCAGACTCGATGGGCCGAAGGGCCTTTTTCTGTGCTGTAGACTCTATGACTCTAAGGAGCCCTAGCAAAACTGGAGTCAATGGGAATCAGGGGGAAAACTCTTCACTGGTTGGAGTCATACCGAGCACAAAGGAAGATGGTTGTGGTTGTTGGAGGTCAGTCATCTCAGCTCCAGGACATCACTGCAGGAGTTCCTCAGGGTAGTGTCCTTGGCCCAACCATCTTCAGCTGCTTCATCAATGACCTTCCTTCCATCAGAAGGTCAGAAGTGGGGATGTTCGCTGATGATTGCACAATGTTCAACACCATTCGCAACTCCTCAGATACTGAAGCAGTCCATGTCCAAATGCAGCAAGACCTGGACAATATCCAGGCTTGGGCTGACAAGTGGCAAGTAACATTCGTGCCACACAAGTGTCAGGCAATGACCATCTCCAACAAGAGAGTATCCAACCATCGCCCCTTGACATTCAATGGCATTACCATCACTGAATCTCTCACTATCAACATCCTGGGGGTTACCATTGACCAGAAACTGAACTGGACTAGCCATATAAATACTGTGGCTACAAGAGCAGGTCAGAGGCTGGGAATCCTGCGATGAGTAACTCACCTCCTGACTCCCCAAAGCCTGTCCACCATCTACAAGGCACAAGTCAGGAATGTGATGGAATACTCCCCACTTGCCTGGATGAGTGCAGCTCCCACAACACTCAAGAAGCTCAACACCATCCAGGACAAAGCAGCCCACTTGATTGGCACCACATCCACAAACATTCACTCCCTCTACCACTGACGCACAGTAGCAGCAGTGTGTGTACCATCTACAAGATGCACTGCAGGAATTTACCAAGGCTCCTTTGACAGCACCTTCCAAACCCACGACAGCTACCATCTAGAAGGACAAGGGCAGCAGACACATGGGGAACACCACCACCTGGAAGTTCCCCTCCGAGCCACTCACTATCCTGACTTGGAAATATATCGGCCGTTCCTTCACTGTTGCTGGGTCAAAATCCTGGAGCTCCCTCCCTAACAGCACGGTGGGTGCACCTACACCACAGGGACTGCAGCGGTTCAAGAAGGCAGCTCACCACCACCTTCTCAAGGGGCAATTAGGGATGGGCAATAAATGCTGGCCCAGCCAGCGACATCCCACATCCCATGAATGAATAAGTGAAAACACACACAGCCACACACACATACACAGCAGAGTAGGTAGACTGTAATGTGAAATTACAGTCCATGATATTACAGCCCCTGCATCAAATTCCTCTCTCTTATTTTAAGCTAAATTGTAATCCATTAGACATGAGCCACATAAAGCCCTTCCATTAACACAGGACACAGGAAAATTCCCCAAAAAAACACTTTAAAGATTTGGAAAATAAAACATGAGTTTCAGACCACGGGGAGGGAGAGAGAGAGAACAGCAAGCAGTGAGATGCCTGGAGGAAGAGAGAGAGAGAGAGAGAGAGAGAGAGACAGAGTGATAGATTGAGAGAGACAGAGTCGATGCCCCAAGGGGTTTTGGTGCAAACAATTTCAGGACCAGACTGCACGACAGTTTGATGTTTGAGCGCGGAGATGACGATAGGAAGAGAGGAACCTGGATTTGGCTCCAAGAAACACAAACTTGCCAGTGGGTGAAGGAGTGGACAGCGTAGAGCCAGTAAGGTTCAGTTTATCATTCCCCACACCACAAGGACAAGCAGGAAAGCTGGGCAATAGGGTTGTGTTCCAATTGGAAGCAGGTCCCACCAGACACATGCTCAGATCAAACAGGGAGCGATACTGATGGACCAATAACATCCTATCACAGCTCAAGAAGGTGATACCACACCGAGTGGCGCCCCACATAGTTCAACATCCAGGTTCACATACAGAGAACAATTGCTTGGGGAAAGTGCCAGAGAACAACAGACTCCTGTGGAACAGTACCCCAGTGAGAGTCAGTGTGTGTGGGACCCGTACCCCAGTGAGAGTCAGTGTGTGTGGGACCCGTACCCCAGTGAGAGTCAGTGTGTGTGGAACCCGTACCCCAGTGAGAGTCAGTGTGTGTGGGACCCGTACCCCAGTGAGAGTCAGTGTGTGTGGGACCCGTACCCCAGTGAGAGTCAGTGTGTGTGGGACCCGTACCCCAGTGAGAGTCAGTGTGTGTGGGACCCGTACCCCAGTGAGAGTCAGTGTGTGTGGGACCCGTACCCCAGTGAGAGTCAGTGTGTGTGTGGGACCCGTACCCCAGTGAGAGTCAGTGTGTGTGGGACCCGTACCCCAGTGAGAGTCAGTGTGTGTGGGACCCGTACCCCAGTGAGAGTCAGTGTGTGTGGGACCCGTACCCCAGTGAGAGTCGGTGTGTGTGGGACCCGTACCCCAGTGAGAGTCGGTGTGTGTGGGACCCGTACCCCAGTGAGAGTCGGTGTGTGTGGGACCCGTACCCCAGTGAGAGACGGTGTGTGCGGGACCCGTACCCCAGTGAGAGTCAGTGTGTGTGGGACCCGTACCCCAGTGAGAGTCAGTGTGTGTGTGGGACCCGTACCCCAGTGAGAGTCAGTGTGTGTGTGGGACCCGTACCCCAGTGAGAGTCAGTGTGTGCGGGACCCGTACCCCAGTGAGAGTCAGTGTGTGCGGGACCCGTACCCCAGTGAGAGTCAGTGTGTGCGGGACCCGTACCCCAGTGAGAGTCAGTGTGTGCGGGACCCGTACCCCAGTGAGAGTCAGTGTGTGTGGGACCCGTACCCCAGTGAGAGTCAGTGTGTGTGGAACCCATACCCCAGTGAGAGTCAGTGTGTGTGGGACCCGTACCCCAGTGAGAGTCAGTGTGTGTGGGACCCGTCTCTTGTTTGCCTCATGAGGCTGCACTGTCGATATTAAACTTTTGTCACAAGTGAGACTGCCCCAGAGTGAAGCCACCAGCGCCTCCTCCTGGCCCAGCAAACTCAGTACAATATCAGAAATCCATTGTCCTCTGGATGAACCTTCACCCCCAGCCCTGGCACAGAATAACACGTGGACTCCATGAGTGAATGTAAAGGTCTGAGGTCAGAGGTCAGCGCAGTGACCAGTCCAGTTGTGTATTTGTCCTCTGGTGTGTTGGATTTATTCACATTGAATTCGGATGATGAGAAGGGTCAGGTATTTTCATGAGATACACGTGGGTGCCCGGTGCAAGAACTGGAATTACAGGTGTCCCGGGGTCAGTGCACATTCCAACTCCAATTAACAAATCATTACTGCGACTGCAATTTATAATTAGCTCAAAGATTCAAAGCTCTTCCTCCTGAGCACTGCACATGTTCCAGCGCCTGTATTCAGGGTTAACGAAGGAATCCAAGTCAATGGGGTGTCCGGATCCACCCTGACTCTCGCTGGGTCCCCAGCAAATATCTGCTGATTTATCCACACGCTAACACAGGACAGGACCACTCACACAGACCCCCAGCATCAACATTCAGTCTCAGCTCAGCACGGACACCTCCGAGCTGCCTATTCAATGCAGTTACCTCCGGGTCTGGGCAGGGAACGGGCGCAGAGACAAAATGTGAACAGTCCCCCCTCGAGCAGCTTTCCCCCCGACCTTATTCTACCTCGTTCACCCGCGCTGTCTGAAATAAGAGTGAAGCCCACTCTCATAGTTCATATGGCATCACCCCAGAGTGCACTCTCTCTCAGAGACATGAGAATCTCCCTTTCTCTCTCTCTCAGTGACATGAGAATCTCACTCTCTCTCTCTCTCAGCATTCTGCACTCTCTCTCTCTCTCTCTCTCTCTCAGTGACATGAGAATCTCTCTTTCTCTCTCTCTCAGCGACATGAGAATCTCTCTTTCTCTCTCTCTCAGCATTCTGCACTCTCTCTCTCTCTCTCTCAGTGACATGAGAATCTCTCTTTCTCTCTCTCTCAGCGACATGAGAATCTCTCTTTCTCTCTCTCTCAGTGACATGAGAATCTCCCTTTCTCTCTCTCTCAGCGACATGAGAATCTCTCTTTCTCTCTCTCTCAGCGACATGAGAATCTTTCTTTCTCTCTCTCTCAGTGACATGAGAATCTCCCTTTCTCTCTCTCTCAGCGACATGAGAATCTCTCTTTCTCTCTCTCTCAGTGACATGAGAATCTCTCTTTCTCTCTCTCTCAGCGACATGAGAATCTCTCTTTCTCTCTCTCTCAGAGACATGAGAATCTCTCTTTCTCTCTCTCTCAGAGACATGAGAATCTCCCTTTCTCTCTCTCTCAGCGACATGAGAATCTCCCTTTCTCTTTCTCTCAGTGACACGAGAATCTCCCTTTCTCTCTCTCTCAGTGACATGAGAATCTCTCTTTCTCTCTCTCTCAGCGACATGAGAATCTCTCTTTCTCTCTCTCTCAGTGACATGAGAATCTCCCTTTCTCTCTCTCTCAGCGACATGAGAATCTCCCTTTCTCTCTCTCTCAGTGACATGAGAATCTCCCTTTCTCTCTCTCTCAGCGACATGAGAATCTCCCTTTCTCTCTCTCTCAGTGACACGAGAATCTCCCTTTCTCTCTCTCTCAGTGACATGAGAATCTCCCTTTCTCTCTCTCTCCACGTGCTGCAGTCTCTCTCTCAGTCGCTCTATAAGGAGTGTTTCGTTTTGCTGAATGTTCTCTCAGTCACTCTCTGGAAACTTGCTGTCGGAGTGTGTGCCTCCCAGTCACCCTCTATCTATCGTCGTTTCAGATCTTCAGCCTGGTATCTGACAGGTGGCTTTACAGAACAAGGTTGGATCTAATTACTCAACTCTGAACAAATATTAAACCGAACTGCAGACACCAATCAAAGGACAAAATACAACATGGAGACGGACATTAGGCTCTGTCCAGACTGGAATTAATTGACGGATGGAAACTCTAGAAAATGTATCAACGCTCTGACCATTTCAGAGAAAATTGGATTCTGTTGAATGAATGAGGGGAAAATTGGGGCCATCAGAATAAGACAGTCACTGATAAATCCAATGGGGAACTCAGGAGAAACCTCTTTATCCAGAGAGAGGGGAGGGTGTGGAACTCGCTCCCACAGGGAGTGGGTGAGGTGAATAGTATAGAGACATTTAAGGAGAAGCTGGATAAACACATGAGGGAGAGAAGGAATAGAAGGATATGGGGATAGGGTGAGACGGAGAGGGGTTGGGTTGAGACTCGTGTGGAGCAGATGGACTGAATGGCCTGTTCCTCTGCTGTAATTAAGAGGGGCTGAATGGCCTCTTCAGTCCTTCATGTAACATTACAGGATTCACTGCCATCCTTCATTACAGCTGTGAAGAGTTTCGAGTTGTCCCAAGGCTCTCTCGTTCCCCACTCCGCAACTATCGGACGGTCAAGGTGACTGAATTGACTGCTGGAGGCCGGATTCCCAGCAGAGCCAGAGGATGGGAGGATGCAGGAGGTCGGTGGTTGGAGCAGATGGGAGGAGGGGGAAAGCAGCCTTTGTGCAAATGAGGACAGGAGGAGATGAAACTGGTGACAAGGGGGCCGTGTTTATGTAGGACAGTGGAGGACGTTGTCAAGGAAATCATTCCAATCCTTCAGCTAACCTTCCCAAATGCTGAGGAGAAACACCGCATGAAGAAATACTTTGACAGGACTGCAAACGTCTGCAGTTATCTTTACACAACCTCCTTTCCTTTGGCAGTTTAATGGTCAAACCCTGGGGTGAGAGAATCGGAAGTTCATGGGGCTGCCCATTGCTGGAGTTGTTTTCGGACAGAGGGAGGTAGGGGCCCCTCAGGCACCGGGATGGAGAGCGAGGGGCCTTGGACAGCCAGTTCCAGGCCATTCAGCCCATCCAGTCTGTACTGGTGCTCGTTATTCCCAATCCCAAATCCCTGCCTTTTCCCCACACCCTTTAATAATCTTCCTTTTCCAATTCCCTTCGAGGTGGTGATGCAGTCTCAGCCCCAGTGGGAGATGATGGTCAAACCCTCACTCTTCCAATCACCTCCTCCGTTTAAAAACATTTCTGTTAACTTCTCTCTTCGCCTTGTAACCCTGACACCCCCCCCACCACGTCCTCCCTCCCACCCCCCACATTCGCAGGAAACTGGAGCTGGACATGCGTCTCAGACTGAGGGACAGAAACACTGGACACTGGACCTGTCTGCACTGGCTCAACCAGGAACCAGTGATAGGCAAGGGCACAGGGCAATAACATTGGCAATCTGTGGGCAAGCATCATGTGATCCAGCGTCACATGATCCAGCGTCCCACCGGCAAGAGTCCCGCAATCTGGTGTCACGTGATCGAATCTCCAGGAAGATGTCACTATGAAGCTGCCATCATACGTGTCAGGGTAAAACTATAGACTATGGGGATGGAGAGGGTTCAGAAAGGAAGGGGGCAGAGTGGGATATGTCAGAAACATCGACCCTGAGGGGTTGGTGTTGCCGTGTTAGTGTAATAACAGGTTCCCACACATACAGCCTCACTGCACCTACCAACGTCACATCTGTCACAGCACCGGAGGCTGCTGGGGCTAAGGGATGGAAACAGTTTGTGAGAAGTAGCCATATCATCGCAGTGGCTCTAGCCAAGAACAGGACTGCTGGGTGACCACTCGTTCATCTGGAGCTCCCTGGGGTCAAACTAGAAGATTCACGTAGAGTGACACTATCTGTACCATCACCAACTGTACCTCTCTCTCACCCTCTGTCTCACTCACTCTTGGTGTGTCTCACTTTCTGTCCCTATCGCTCTCTCTGTCTCTCACTCTCGCTCTCCCTCTCTCTCTGTCACTCACTCTCTGTCTCTCTCCCACTTTATCTCTTTCACTCATTGTGCCACTCACACTCTGCCTCTTGCGCCCGTTCCCTGTCTCCCCCGCTCGCTCTCTGTCTCCCCCGCTCGCTCTCTGTCTCCCCCGCGCGCTCTCTGCCTCTCCCGCGCGCTCTCTGCCTCTCCCGCTCGCTCTCTGCCTCTCCCGCTCGCTCTCTGTCTCTCTCGCGCGCTCTCTGCCTCTCTCGCTCGCTCTCTGCCTCTCCCGCGCGCTCTCTGCCTCTCCCGCTCGCTCTCTGCCTCTCTCGCGCGCTCTCTGCCTCTCCCGCTCGCTCTCTGCCTCTCTCGCGCGCTCTCTGCATCTCTCGCGCGCTCTCTGCCTCTCCCGCTCGCTCTCTGCCTCTCTCGCGTGCTCTCTGCCTCTCTCGCGCGCTCTCTGCCTCTCCCGCTCGCTCTCTGCCTCTCTCGCTCGCTCTCTGCCTCTCTCGCGCGCTCTCTGCCTCTCTCGCGCGCTCTCTGCCTCTCCCGCTCGCTCTCTGCCTCTCTCGCGCGCTCTCTGCCTCTCTCGCGCGCTCTCTGCCTCTCCCGCTCGCTCTCTGCCTCTCCCGCTCGCTCTCTGCCTCTCTCGCGCGCTCTCTGCCTCTCCCGCTCGCTCTCTGCCTCTCTCGCGCGCTCTCTGCCTCTCTCGCGCGCTCTCTGCCTCTCTCGCGCGCTCTCTGCCTCTCTCGCGCGCTCTCTGCCTCTCTCGCGCGCTCTCTGCCTCTCTCGCGCGCTCTCTGCCTCTCTCGCGCGCTCTCTGCCTCTCTCGCGCGCTCTCTGCCTCTCCCGCTCGCTCTCTGCCTCTCCCGCTCGCTCTCTGCCTCTCTCGCTCGCTCTCTGCCTCTCTCGCTCGCTCTCTGCCTCTCCCGCTCGCTCTCTGCCTCTCCCGCTCGCTCTCTGCCTCTCCCGCGCGCTCTCTGCCTCTCCCGCTCGCTCTCTGCCTCTCCCGCTCGCTCTCTGCCTCTCTCGTGCGCTCTCTGCCTCTCTCGCGCGCTCTCTGTCTCCCTCGCGCGCTCTCTGTCTCCCTCGCGCGCTCTCTGTCTCCCTCGCGCGCTCTCTGTCTCCCTCGCGCGCTCTCTGTCTCTCTCGCGCGCTCTCTGTCTCTCTCGCGCGCTCTCTGTCTCTCTCGCGCGCTCTCTGTCTCCCTCGCGCGCTCTCTGTCTCCCTCGCGCGCTCTCTGTCTCCCTCGCGCGCTCTCTGTCTCCCTCGCGCGCTCTCTGCCTCTCTCGCTCGCTCTCTGCCTCTCCTGCGCGCTCTCTGCCTCTCCTGCGCGCTCTCTGCCTCTCCTGCGCGCTCTCTGCCTCCCTCGCGCGCTCTCTGCCTCCCCCGCGCACTCTCTGCCTCTCCCGCGCGCTCTCTGCCTCCCTCGCGCGCTCTATGCCTCTCCCGCGTGCTCTCTGCCTCTCCCGCTCGCTCTCTGCCTCCCCCACGCGCTCTCTGTCTCTCCCGCGCGCTCTGTGTCTCTCCCGCGCGCTCTCTGCCTCTCCCGCGCGCTCTCTGTCTCTCTCGCGCGCTCTCTGCCTCTCTCGCACGCTCTCTGCCTCTCACTTGCTCTCTGTACCTCTCTCTCGCTCTGTCTCATTCGATCTTCCTGCTGAGGTTGATAACCTCTCTCTGCCCCTTAGGCTGTCCAGACGTTTACTGAGTGCAGGATTTCTGGGTTTCTGAAACTGTTTGTTGTCTCAGCAGCAGCTGTCCCCCCGAGTCGGGTTGGTGATGGTAAGGGGGTGACAGAGAGGTACAGAGAGTGAGAGGGAGACAGAGAGTGAGAGACACAGTGAGGGAAAGAGAGAGAGAGAGAGAGACAGAGAGTGAGAGACAGAGAGAGAGAGAGCGAGAGAGACAGAGAGAGAGAGAGACAGGGAGTGAGAGACAGAGAGAGAGAGTGAGAGACAGAGAGAGAGAGCGAGAGAGACAGAGAGATGGGTAGGTGGGGATGGGAAGAGATGCATCGAGAGTGTCAATTGAAGGAAAGTTGCACTGGGTTCTTGACTGGAATGTTAGACAGTGAAGAATACGTCTTGGATAAATCACTTTAGGATACGGAAGGAGGTCATTCAGCTACTGCGGCCATGCCAGGCCTCTGGGGGTGGGGGGCTATGTAGTCAGTCCCATTCCCCCCTCTCTATCCCTATAGCCCTGAGCCCTCAGAATGGATTTGAATGATGGAGTCAGGTTGGGAGGGTTGCTGCTATCTTTGTGTCTAAGCTCCCTGTTTCCGTGACACTTTCACTGGGAATATGTTTGGAACAACGCTGACTTATCCCAGTTACAGTCCTTGGAACCAACTCACATCAGCAGCTCAGCTCAGCTCCCGTCAATCAGGCCCTGGGTTGGACCCCACACCCCAAACCTGAAAGGCCTCGGCCCCAACCAAACGTATCAGTGTCTCTGCACACACAGCACCCCTAATGGCTAAACGGCTGATCAGAGGGGACGAGGGCAGAGTGAGAATGGGTTCTCCAGCGCCTATACCCCTCCCTATCTCTGTAACCTCCTCCAGCCCCTCTAACCCTCCCTATCTCTGTAACCTCCTCCAGCCCCTCTAACCCTCCCTATCTCTGAAACCTCCTCCAGCCCCTCTAACCCTCCCTATCTCTGTAACCTCCTCCAGCCCCTATACCCCTCCCTATCTCTGTAACCTCCTCCAGCCCCTACACCCCTCCCTATCTCTGTAACCTCCTCCAGCCCCTACAACCCTCCCTATCTCTGTAACCTCCTCCAGCCCCTACAACCCTCCCTATCTCTGTAACCTCCTCCAGCCCCTACAACCCTCCCTATCTCTGTAACATCCTCCATCCCCTACACCCCTCCCTATCTCCGTAACCTCCTCCAGCCCCTACACCCCTCCCTATCTCTGTAACCTCCTCCAGCCCCTACAACCCTCCCTATCATTGTAACCTCCTCCAGCTCCTACAACCCTCCGAGATCTCTGCGCTCTTCCAGTTCCCGCCTCTTGTGCATCCCCCGATTCCCGTCGCTCCACCATTGGCGGCCGGGCCTTCAGCTGCCTGGGGGGCCCTAAGCTGTGGAATTCCCTCCCTAAACCTCTCCGCCTCTCTCTCTCTCCCTCTCCTCCTTTAAGAGGCTCCTTAAAACCGAACTCTTTGACCCAGCTGTTGGTCAGCTGTCCCTAGTATCACCTTGTGTGGCTCAGGGGTCAACATTTTATCTGGTTTGTTTGTTTTATTCTTCCACGGGGATGTGCGGCGTCTCTGGCTGGGCCCAGCATTTATTGCCCGTTCCTAATTGCCCCTTGAGAAGGTGGTGGGTGAGCTGCCTTCTTGAACCGCTGTGGTGTAGGTACACCCACAGCGCTGTTAGGGAGGGTAGCATGTTTGGGCTTCTTACCAGGGTAAGGGTGTTATATAAAACTAAGGCGTTGTTGTAGACAAGATGGTGAGGGGGTTTGCGATCACCCTGTGCCCAACTGCGCCATCCGCTAGAACTCACCGCCATTTAACCCTCCGCTGCTTGGTATCTGTTTAAGCAACACAGGCAGCGTTTGACTGAGCAGCGAAGACAGGGACAAGCACAAATATGGAGCTGTGACCACCCCCACCCCCACCCCCACCCTCCCCTCCCCCACCCCTCTCCCCCTCCGCCTCGTCATGAGGATTACAAGATTCAGCCCTTGAATAAAGACTAATAGTGTCTTGCTTAGAAAACAGAGGTGACTTCAGATCAGATCACATCAAGTGGAGATGGGCTCGGGGGCAGAGGGAGATTGGAACTTCTCTCTGGTGGGCCTCGGTCTCTCCGATAGGCAGAGACACCGAGAGTGAGGGGAGGGGTGGGAGGAGCAATGAGTGATCTCCGAGATCGAGTTCCTCATGCATTGTCTGTTTTTTTTGTTTAGTACAGGGGCCTCGGGCAAGTTTCAAAGCCGTGTGTCAGGACACGTTAGGCACAGTCCACTGAGCACTCGCAGTGGGAGGACATTCCCCTCCTGCAGGTTCCAACCCTAGTGGGATTCCACATCCCCCATTAAAACCGAAATGCAGTTAATTGCCGCCCGCTCCTTAAAATGTCCATTTGGCTTCTGGAGACCAAGGCCCCACCTCACAAATCCAACCACCAAGCCCCACACCCCACCCCCCCACCCATCTCACACCCACCTCCCCCTTCGCTCCGGCCTGTGTCGACAGCCATTAGCTCAATGCTGGGCACCGGGCAGGCAGACAGACAGGAATGGAGAGGGTGGGGAGGGGTGGGGGGCAGAGTTTCCACAGGTCACCCACATCAGGGTCACTGGACTCGGCTGCAGTAGCTGACACCGGCAAAGTGGAGGATGTTACTGAAGAGGACAGCAAGCTGAGATTGTGCGGGGGAGAGAGAGAGAGAGAGAGAGGGAGGGAATAAAGAGAGAGATGGTGTGCGTGACAAGGAGAGAGCGAGTGCAAGAGGTGGTGAGAATGAGAGAAAGGGAGAGAGAGAGAGATGGTGTGTGAGAGAGAGAGAGAGAGAGCGAATGGTGGTAGGTGAGAGAGAGAGAGAGAGAGCGGGAGAGAGCAAGAGATGGTGAGAAAGAGAGAGAGAGAGACAGGGAGAGATGGCGAGACAGAGAGATGGTGAGAAAGAGAGACAGAGAGAGACGGCGAGAGAGAGGGGGTGAAATATGGTGAGAAAGAGAGATGCTGAGAAAGAGAGAGATGGTGAGAATGACAGAGAGAAATGGTGAGAGTGAGATCATGAAAAAGAGGGAGATGGTGAGAAAGAGAGAGCTGAGAAGAGAGAGAGAGAGAGAGAGAGATGGTGCAAACAAGAGACAGGGAGATGGTGAGAGAGAGAGCGAGAGAGAGAGAGAGAATCACGGGCTCTGTGATATTTATGGTTACCAGGTCCTGGGCTATTATCCAGGAAGTGAAAGGGCTGAATCACAGTGACAGCAGCAAGGAGCAATCCCAGAGCGTCGACTGACAGAATCAAATCGAAGAGCTTTAGCTCGAAAGCCCTTTCAGGCACTTTGCAGCCGCTGCTCACACAGTCACCCCATCTCCCACCTTCATAATAATAATGGCTCCGATCAAATGAAACTGTTGGAATGCAGGTGAGGAGGGGGGTTCGAGACCCCCAGTGTGATGGAGGCCGGGAGCACTGCAAAGGGGCTGAGGAGGTGTTTGTAAGAACAGGCCCCCCCCTTTCTGCCTCTCTTTCACCCCCCACCTCCCTCGCTGCCCCTCTCCCTGCCCCCACCCCACCCCCTCACTGAAAGGACAGCTCACTTCACTCCCAATCAGGGGTCTCCCTTCAGTCTACTCACAATCGCTCCTCACAATAGCCAAGGTTGGGAATCGACGGACAATCTCCCTCCTTCCCCCGCACTCCACCAACGGAGGGAGGGGCACCTTCCACCCCTCCAAAAATTCCTCAACTACCTCCATGCAGGGTCAAGGGTCACAGATGACTTGTGTGAATGCTTTAACCTCCTCACCTGCAATTGTCTCAATCCTTATTTGTCCTCTGGGCATGAGGGGGGCGGGTGGGGGGCCTTGTATTTTGGAATAATTTGCTTTTAGCTCAATATTTATTTTCAGCAGGTATTTCTCGTGCTGGTTAAGGATTGGCCCACCTTCACTAGGCCCAAGGATTGGCCCTCCCTCACTAGGCCCAAGGATTGGCCCGCCCTCACTAGGCCCAAGGATTGGCCCGCCCTCACTAGGCCCAAGGATTGGCCCGCCCTCACTAGGTCCAAGGATTGGCCCGCCCTCACTAGGCCCAAGGATTGGCCCGCCTTCACTAGGCCCAAGGATTGGCCCACCCTCACTAGGCCCAAGCGTGCAGAGAATCCATGGGGAGATGAGAGCTGACAAAGTGGATTGAAAATAAACTGCACACAGGGAGCAGAACCTTAAACATGGATTCAGAGAGAGAGGGAGAGGAGGGAGAGAGATGGAGAGAGAGAGAGGAAGGGAGAGAGCGAGAGAACGAGGGAGAGGAGAGAGAGGGATGGAGAGACAGAGGGAGGGGGAGAGACAGAGGGAGGGGGAGAGACAGAGGGAGGGGGAGAGACAGAGGGAGGGGGAGAGACAGAGGGAGAGAGGGAGGGGGAGAGACAGAGGGAGAGAGGGAGGGGGAGAGACAGAGAGAGAGGGAGAGAGAGAGAGAGAGACAGAGAAAGAGAGAGAGAGAGAGAGACAGAGGGAGGGTGAGAGGAAGAGAGAAAGAGAGAGGGAGGGAGTGAGAAAGGGAGGGAGAGAGCAAGAGAAAGAGGGGAGAGAGAGATAGAGAGAGAGAGAGAGGGATGGTGAGAGGGAAAGGTGGAGACAGGGAGAGACCTTTGTCCTCTGGGTGATTCATAAAGAGAGAGTCACTTCTGGAAGAGGTGCAGGTGAGTTCTCCCCTCTCCCCCACCCCCTCCACCCCCAGTGTCCTGGTCAATCTTTATCCCTCAACCAAAACACATTAACTGGTCATTTATAACATTGTGATGTGCGGGATCTTGCTGCGCACAAACTGGCTGCTGCATTTCCGACATTACAACAGTGACTGCACCTCTGAAAAAAATGCTTCAATGACCTCGAAAGCTCTGAGTTGAAAGGTGCTATAGGAATGCAGTTCCTGGGTTTCCTGCAGGGTTTTTGAGAGGAGCTGTGTGTGTGTGTGTGTGTGTGTGTGTGAGAGAGAGAGAGAGGGAGCACATGTCAGCGACCCCCTTCTGTGTGTGTGTGTGCTGGTGTTACTGAGGGAGTGCTGCCCTGTCGGAGGGTCAGTACTGAGTGATTGTGTGCACTGTCAGAGGGTCAGTACTGAGGGTGTGCTGCCCTGTCGGAGGGTCAGTACTGAGGGAGTGCAGCACCGTCGGAGGGTCAGTACTGAGGGAGTGCCGCACTGTCGGAGGGTCAGTACTGAGGGTGTGCTGCACTGTCGGAGGGTCAGTACTGAGGGAGTGCTGCACTGTCAGAGGGTCAGTACCGAGGGAGTGCTGCACTGTCAGGGGGTCAGTACTGAGGGAGTGCCGCACTGTCAGGGGGTCAGTACAGAGGGAGCGCCGCACTGTCGGAGGGTCAGTACTGAGGGAGTGCTGCACTGTCGGAGGGTCAGTACTGAGGGAGTGCCGCACTGTCAGAGGGTCAGTACTGAGGGAGTGCCGCACTGTCGGAGGGTCAGTACTGAGGGTGTGCTGCACTGTCGGAGGGTCAGTACTGAGGGAGTGCAGCACTGTCGGAGGGTCAGTACTGAGGGAGTGCCGCACTGTCAGAGGGTCAGTACTGAGGGAGTGCCGCACTGTCAGAGGGTCAGTACTGAGGGAGTGCCGCACTGTCAGAGGGTCAGTACTGAGGGAGTGCCGCACTGTCAGAGGGTCAGTACTGAGGGAGTGCCGCACTGTCAGAGGGTCAGTACTGAGGGAGCGCCGCACTGTCGGAGGGTCAGTACTGAGGGAGTGCTGCCCTGTTGGAGGGTCAGTACTGAGGGAGTGCAGCACTGTCGGAGGGTCAGTACTGAGGGAGTGCTGCACTGTCAGGGGGTCAGTACTGAGGGACGCCGCACTGTCAGAGGGTCAGTACTGAGGGAGTGCTGCACTGTCGAAGGGTCAGTACAGAGGGAGCGCCGCACTGTCGGAGGGTCAGTACTGAGGGAGTGCTGCACTGTCGGAGGGTCAGTACTGAGGGAGTGCCGCACTGTCAGAGGGTCAGTACTGAGGGAGTGCCGCACTGTCGGAGGGTCAGTACTGAGGGGGTGCCGCACTGTCGGAGGGTCAGTACTGAGGGGGTGCTGCACTGTCAGAGGGTCAGTACTGAGGGAGTGCTGCACTGTCGGAGGGTCAGTACTGAGGGGGTGCTGCACTGTCAGAGGGTCAGTACTGAGGGAGTGCTGCACTGTCGGAGGGTCAGTACTGAGGGAGTGATGGGAGAGAGAGTCCCAGATATGTGGAGCTAACAGTTCCATGTGAAGATAATTGGCAGGTAATAATCCTTCCCCCTGTGCTATACAGCACACGCTGATCATTGCTGACATAAGACTTCAATCCGATTGGACGTTAATGATGTGACCTGGAGGGCACCATGATACTGCTCAGAGATTTATCTATTCAAACTACAGCTTCAAGAACATTTTGGAGGAGAAGCGCTATCTTTCATTCTTATCCCAGACCTCCTCGTCTGGCTGTTAAACACTAACAGCAGTGACAGAGAAACCTCATGTGGAAAGACCATTCACAAGAACATCAGGGAGCGAACGCTTTGGGCTGCCTGTGATTGGCTCTCCTCTCCTTTGGGAAGCGCCAGGTAACTCAAGCCAAGTCCCATTCACCCCTCACCGCACACACCCTCCCCCACCCCGTACTCACTGATCTTCACTCAGGGGTGGGCTTTCTACAATCCAATTTTAAAATTCTTATCCTACTTTTCAAATCCCTCCATGGACTCACCCCTCCCTATCTCTGTAACCTCCTCCAGTCCCTACAACCCTCCTTATCTCCGTAACCTCCTCCAGCCCCTACAACCCTCCCTATCTCCGTAACCTCCTCCAGTCCCTACAACCCTCCCTATCTCTGTAACCTCCTCCAGCCCCTACAACCCTCCCTATCTCCGTAACCTCCTCCAGCCCCTCACCCTCCACTATCTCTGTAACCTCCTCCAGCCCCTACAACCCTCCCTATCTCTGTAACCTCCTCCAGCCCCTACACCCCTCCCTATCTCTGTAACCTCCTCCAGCCCCTACAACCCTCCCTATCTCCGTAACCTCCTCCAGCCCCTACAACCCTCCCTATCTCTGTAACCTCCTCCAGCCCCTACACCCCTCCCTATCTCTGTAACCTCCTCCAGTCCCTACAACCCTCCTTATCTCTGTAACCTCCTCCAGCCCCTCACCCTCCACTATCTCTGTAACCCCCTCCAGCTCCTACAACCCTCCCTATCTCTGTAACCCCCTCCAGCCCCTACAACCCTCCCTATCTCTGGAACCTCCTCCAGTCCCTACAACCCTCCCTATCTCTGTAACCTCCTCCAGCCCTTACAACCCTCCCTATCTCTGTAACCTCCTCCAGACCCTACAACCCTCCCTATCTCTGTAACCTCCTCCAGTCCCTACAACCCTCCCTATCTCTGTAACCTCCTCCAGCCCCTACACTCCTCCCTATCTCTGTAACCTCCTCCAGCCCCTACAACCCTCCCTATCTCTGT
Source organism: Cetorhinus maximus (assembly GCF_964194155.1). Lineage (NCBI taxonomy): Eukaryota > Metazoa > Chordata > Chondrichthyes > Lamniformes > Cetorhinidae > Cetorhinus > Cetorhinus maximus. The sequence goes on from NW_027597951.1 coordinate 35,733, forward strand.
AACCTCCTCCAGTCCCTACAACCCTCCCTATCTCTGTAACCTCCTCCAGCCCCTACACCCCTCCCTATCTCTGTAACCTCCTCCAGTCCCTACAACCCTCCCTATCTCTGTAACCTCCTCCAGCCCCTACAACCCTCCCTATCTCTGTAACCTCCTCCAGCCCCTACAACCCTCCCTATCTCTGTAACCTCCTCCAGCCCCTACAACCCTCCCTATCTCTGTAACCTCCTCCAGCTCCTACATCCCTCCGAGATCTCGGTGCTCCTCCAATTCCGGCACCTTGACCATCCCCCGATTCCCATCGCTCCACCATTGGCGGCCGGGCCTTCAGCTGCCTGGGGGGCCCTAAGCTCTGGAATTCCCTCCCTCACCCTCTCCGTCTCTGTCTCTCGTCCTTTAACAAGCCGCTTAAAGCCGACATCTTTGACCGAGCTTCTGGTCACCTGACCTAATATCTCCTCATGTGGCTCGGGGTCAAATTCTGTTTGGTAATCGTTGCTCTGAAGCACTTTGGGACGATTTACTATGTCAAAGGCGCTATATCAATGTAAGTGGGTGTTGTTGATGCTGCTGTGTGCACAGTGTAGTCAGCAGGGACTTCAACAGGGTGACCTGGGGAGTATCAGTGTACACGTTACCTGGGGAGTATCAGTGTACACACTGCCTGGGGAGTATCAGTGTACACACTGCCTGGGGAGTATCAGTGTACACACTACCTGGGGAGTATCAGTGTACACACTACCTGGGGAGTATCAGTGTACACACTGCCTGGGGAGTATCAGTGTACACACTACCTGGGGAGTATCAGTGTACACACTACCTGGGGAGTATCAATGTACACACTACCTGGGGAGTATCAGTGTACACACTACCTGGGGAGTATCAGTGTACACACTACCTGGGGAGTATCAGTGTACACACTACCTGGGGAGTCAGTGTACACACTACCTGGGGAGTATCAATGTACACACTACCTGGGGAGTATCAGTGTACACACTACCTGAGTCCATGGACTGGGCACTGCATTGATCAGCTGCCTTCCTTGTGCTCATTTCTACTCCAAACATTCCCCCCCTCTCCATTCACAGCCGATCAATCAAATGGTTTCAGAACTAAACAGAAAACTTGGAATCTGGTCTCTGGGGTTGACACAAAGTTTACACCCTACATCTCCCCAAACTGCAGAGAGGGTGAGAGAGAAGAGGAGTGGAAGGTTGGGGGTTGTTCTAGCCTCACCCTTTCCCCTTCTTTCTCTCTCTCTCTCTCTCCCCCCTTCTCCCTTCCACTCTTCCTCTCCCACACTCTATCCGATACATCCTCTCTTCACCATCTGTTATCAGTTACAGTGAGAGACACACAGAGTGAAAGAGACAGAGGGCACATGGAGAAGGAATGTGGAGAGAGAAATAGAGAGAGAGAGAAATAGGGAGAGCGAGAGAGAGAGAGAAATAGAGAGAGAGAGAGGGAGTGGCAGGAATTAAATCCAAAGTGTTATTTAGTGACCCAGTCCCTTTCTCCCTGTCCTGGGAGTCAGTTTGGGTTAAACAGGGAGCCCCTGCTGTACAATAAGGAGTGAGGGGGAGAGATGCCAATTCCCGAGGCCTGTCCATTTGGTTCCAGGCCAATTTAAACTGCGCTGATGAACAGTATTGCCCGCTCTAGGTAACTGTAGCACTCTGCAATGCCCTCCTCCTTGGCTGGACCTGTTTGTCAACACAAACACAAGCTCCATCACACAATCATCTGCCTGTAGGGTGAGCTATCGCCCCGCCCCCACCATCAAACTCTAATGTCACAGACACCAGTGACAGGCTGTTAAACGACACGTCCACCCACATCAGTATTTCACTGAGGAACCCTGGACCAAACCCAGGGTCAGCAGTTAAGGAAAATCCAGGACAAGATCTAATCAACCCGAGAACAATCCTACAATCCTCATCAGAAATCAAGACATAATCCACTGCCAAAACACAGCAGCCTGAATACACTCCCTGTGTGATTCAGGGGGTATTCCCATTCCCACTGTACACAATCCCAGTGGACCCAAACCCCTTCCCATTCCCACTGTACACAATCCCAATAGACCCAAACCCTATCCCATTCCCACTGTACACAATCCCAATGGATCCAAACCCCTTCCCATTCACTCCCACTGCACACAATCCCAATGGATCCAAACCCCTTCCCATTCACTCCCACTGTACACAATCCCAATGGACCCAAACCACTTCCCATTCACTCCCACTGTACACAATCCCAATGGACCCAAACCCCTTCCCATTCCCACTGTACACAATCCCAATAGACCCAAACCCATTCCCATTCCCACTGTACACAATCCCAATGGACCCAAACTTCTTCCCATTCCCACTGTACACAATCCCAATGGACCCAAACTTCTTCCCATTCCCAATGTACACAATCCCAATGGACCCAAACCCCTTCCCATTCCCACTGTACACAATCCCAATGGACCCAAACCCCTTCCCATTCCCAATTTACACAATCCCAATGGACCCAAACCCCTTCCCATTCCCACTGTACACAATCCCAATGGACCCAAACCCCTTCCCATTCCCAATTTACACAATCCCAATGGACCCAAACCCCTTCCCATTCCCACTGTACACAATCCCAATGGACCCAAACTTCTTCCCATTCCCACTGTACACAATCCCAATGGACCCAAACCCCTTCCCATTCCCACTGTACACAATCCCAATAGACCCAAACTTCTTCCCATTCCCACTGTACACAATCCCAATGGACCCAAACCCCTTCCCATTCCCACTGTACACAATCCCAATGGACCCAAACCCCTTCCCATTCCCAATGTACACAATCCCAATGGACCCAAACTTCTTCCCATTCCCACTGTACACAATCCCAATGGACCCAAATTTCTTCCCATTCCCACTGTACACAATCCCAATGGACCCAAACCCCTTCCCATTCCCACTGTACACAATCCCAATAGACCCAAACCCCTTCCCATTCCCACTGTACACAATCCCAATAGACCCAAACCCCTTCCCATTCCCACTGTACACAATCCCAATAGACCCAAACCCCTTCCCATTCCCACTGTACACAATCCCAATGGATCCAAACCCCTTCCCATTCCCACTGTACACAATCCCAATGGACCCAAACTTCTTCCCATTCCCACTGTACACAATCCCAATGGACCCAAACCCCTTCCCATTCCCACTGTACACAATCCCAATAGACCCAAACCCCTTCCCATTCACTCCCACTGTACACAATACCAATGGATCCAAACCCCTTCCCATTCCCACTGTACACAATCCCAATGGACCCAAACTTCTTCCCATTCCCACTGTACACAATCCCAATGGACCCAAACCCCTTCCCATTCCCACTGTACACAATCCCAATAGACCCAAACCCCTTCCCATTCACTCCCACTGTACACAATACCAATGGACCCAAACCCCTTCCCATTCCCACTGTACACAATCCCAATGGACCCAAACCCCTTCCCATTCCCACTGTATACAATCCCAATGTACCAAAACCCCTTCCCATTCACTCCCATTGTACATAATCACAGTGAATCCAAACTCCTTCCCATTCCCACTGTACACAATCCCAATGGACCCAAACCCCTTCCCATTCACTCCCACTGTACACAATCCCAATGGACCCAAACCCCTTCCCACTCACTCCCACTGTACACAATCCCAATGGACCCAAACCCCTTCCCATTCACTCCCACTGTTCACAATCCCAATGGACCCAAACCCCTTCCCGTTCACTCCCACTGAGCACAATCCCAATGGACCCAAACCCCTTCCCATTCACTCCCACTGTTCACAATCCCAATGGACCCAAACCCCTTCCCGTTCACTCCCACTGTACACAATCCCAATGGACCCAAACCCCTTCCCATTCACTCCCACTGTACACAATCCCAATGGACCCAAACCCCTTCCCGTTCACTCCCACTGTACACAATCCCAATGGACACAAACCCCTTCCCGTTCACCCCCACTGTTCACAATCCCAATGGACCCAAACCCCTTCCCGTTCACCCCCACTGTTCACAATCCCAATGGACCCAAACCCCTTCCCGTTCACTCCCACTGTACACAATCCCCATGGACCCAAACCCCTTCCCGTTCACTCCCACTGAGCACAATCCCAATGGACCCAAACCCCTTCCCGTTCACTCCCACTGAGCACAATCCCAATGGACCCAAACCCCTTCCCATTCACTCCCACTGTTCACAATCCCAATGGACCCAAACCCCTTCCCGTTCACTCCCACTGAGCACAATCCCAATGGACCCAAACCCCTTCCCATTCACTCCCACTGTTCACAATCCCAATGGACCCAAACCCCTTCCCGTTCACTCCCACTGTACACAATCCCAATGGACCCAAACCCCTTCCCATTCACTCCCACTGTACACAATCCCAATGGACCCAAACCCCTTCCCGTTCACTCCCACTGTACACAATCCCAATGGACCCAAACCCCTTCCCATTCACTCCCACTGTACACAATCCCAATGGACCCAAACCCCTTCCCGTTCACTCCCACTGTACACAATCCCAATGGACCCAAACCCCTTCCCGTTCACTCCCACTGTACACAATCCCAATGGACCCAAACCCCTTCCCGTTCACTCCCACTGTACACAATCCCAATGGACCCAAACCCCTTCCCATTCACTCCCACTGTACACAATCCCAATGGACCCAAACCCCTTCCCATTCACTCCCACTGTACACAATCCAAATGGACCCAAACCCCTTCCCGTTCACTCCCACTGTACACAATCCCAATGGACCCAAACCCCTTCCCGTTCACTCCCACTGTACACAATCCCAATGGACACAACCCCTTCCCGTTTACTCCCACTGTACACAATCCCAATGGACACAACCCCTTCCCGTTCACTCCCACTGTACACAATCCCAATGGGCCCAAACCCCTTCCTGTTCACTCCCACTGAGCACAGGTTACGGTTCCAATTTCCTCTGTGGTTTATTCGCTGGGTTAAAAATGTGTTTATCCCAAAAGTAGGCATTTTACAGAGGGTTTCTCCCCCATCTCCTGTGAGTAACCTGATTGTAAATAACTAAAAATAACTTGACCAAATCTCCGCCGATCCATAGTCATGTTGGAATGCAGCTGATGCAAAAAAAAAAGGGCAGCTTCATTTCAGACCCTCCTTGAAGGTTGCAATTAGCGGCTGTTTTGCTATGGTGATTAATTTGATGGGGGGTTGTGGCTGGCTTCGGTGCACAGACAGTGCTTTTTATAAACTGGTGCAGATGAAGGCATCTGAACTCCGTTTACTCCGGGGCTGAGGTGGGACCTGCTAACCTGTCACCGCCTTTTCGATTTGGAGCTCGTCCCAGGAGGTGCAGAGCAGAGAGAGAGAGAGACGCTGGTCGAGTGAGAGAGAGAGAGAGAGAGCAGGGACCCTCCAGCACCCAGTCAATAAAACCCAGGAGCAGTCACCGGGTTTTAGAGCTGTGTTTACATAGCAATTAACTCACACTGGCCTTGGGACAGAGATTTTGCCAGTCGGGTAATTCTATCTGAAATACCGATCAGAGTAAAACATTCACTGGCAAACCGGTTCTGTGATTTCCAGCCTCTCATCTCATACCCATGTTTTGACCTGTTACTAGGCCGTGTGTAAGCCATCCATCGTTTATGGAGAAGGGGTCAGGCACAGTGCCAACTGTAGCAGGCACTCAGCTCTGGATCGCACAGCAGGCATCCCATTCCCCATTCCACCACCTCTTCCCTTGGGATGAAAGGATATGGACCTTATCCCATGGACTCTCTCGGCGAGGCTAATGTTGGCGATGTTGACCAGATATTTCAGTGCGCGGGTCTCAGCCAATCAGGAGTTGTGTCCCCCTGGCTGAATTGTCATTGGTCCACCAATTGGGCAAGTTAATATCATGGGATGGCACAGGAACGAGCTGGCTATTCAGCCCGACTAATCCATGCTGGTGCTAATGCCTTTTCCACCTCATCCCAGCCTCTTACACCATCTCTTTCTATTCCCTTTTCTCTCATCTAATCGTCTAATTTCCTTTTGAGAATGTTCAATGCAGCAAAACATCCCAAGGTGCTTCGCAGGAGAGGTGATCAGGCATTAATCTGACCCCGAGCCACACGTGAGGGGATGTCAGGGACAGGTGACCAAAAGCTCGGTCAAAGAGGTCGGGTTTTGAGGATCGTCTAAAAGGAGGAGAGAGAGAGGCGGGAAGGTTTAGGAAGGGAATTCCAGAGTTTTTTTCATTCTTTCATGGATTGTGAGCGTCGCTGGCTGGGCCCAGCATTTATTGCCCATCCCTAACTGCCCCTTGAGAAGGTGGTGGTGAGCTGCCTTCTTGAGCCGCTGCAGTCCCTGTGGTGTAGGTACACCCACCGTGCTGTTAGGGAGGGAGTTCCAGGATTTTGACCCCCCAACAGTGAAGGAACGGCCGATATATTTCCAAGTCAGGATGGTGAGAGGCTCGGAGGGGAACTTCCAGGTGGTGGTGTTCCCCATGTGTCTGCTGCCCTTGTCCTTCTAGGTGGTAGTGGTTGTGGGTTTGGAAGGTGCTGTCTAAGGAGCCTTGGTGAATTCCTGCAGTGCATCTTGTAGTTGGTACACACACTGCTGCTACTGTGCGTCGGTGGTGGAGGGAGTGAATGTTTGTGGATGGGGTTCCAATCAAACGGCTGCTTTGTCCTGGATGGTGTCGAGCTTCTTGAGTGTTGTGGGAGCTGCACTCATCCAGGCAAGTGGGGAGTATTCCATCACACTCCTGACTTGTGCCTTGTAGATGGTGGACAGGCTTTGGGGAGTCAGGAGATGAGTTACTCGCTGCAGGATTCCCAGCCTCTGACCTGCTCTTGTAGCCACAGTATTTATATGGCTGGTCCAGTTCAGTTTCTGGTCAATGGTAACCCCCAGGATGTTGATAGTGAGGGTTCAGTGATGGTAATGCCATTGGACATCAAGAGGCAATGATTAGATTCTCTCTTGTTGGAGATGGTCATTGCCTGGCACTTGTGTGGTACGAATGTTACTTGCCACTTGTCAGCCCAAGCCTGGATATTGTCCAGGTCTTGCTGCATTTGGACATGGGCTGCTTCAGTATCTGAGGAGTCGTGAATGGTGCTGAACATTGTGCAATCATCAGCGAACATCCCCACTTCTGACCTTATGATGGAAGGAAGGTCATTGATGAAGCAGCTGAAGATGGTTGGGCCGAGGACACTACCCTGAGGAACTCCTGCAGTGATGTCCTGGAGCTGAGATGACTGACCTCCAACAACCACAACCATCTTCCTTTGTGCTCGGTATGACTCCTAGGCGTCACTGGTAAGGTCAGCATTTGTTGCCCATCCCTAATTACCCTTGAACTGAGCAGCTTGAGAGGTTATTTCAGAGGGACAGTTAATAGTCAACCACATTACTGTGGGTCTGGAGTCACATGTAGGCCAGACCGGGTAAGATTTTCTTCCCTGAAGGACATTAGTGAACCAGGTGGGAGTTTATGATAATCGATGAGAGTTTCGTGGTCACCATCACTGAGACTAACTTCATAATTTCAGATTTTATTAACTGAATATAAATTCCACCAGCTGCCTGGGTGGTATTTGAACCCGTCTCCCTAGAGCATTGGGCTGGGCCTCAGGGTTCCTAATCCAGTGACTTTCCCACTGGTCACTGTATCCCTTAGGGCCCCCACCCTAGGCAGCTGAAGGCCCGGCCGCCAATGGTGGAGCGATGGGAATCGGGGGACGCTCGAGAGGCCTGGAATTGGGGGAGCTCAGCGAGGGCTGTTGGGCTTATCCCGACATCTGAATGAGACAGGCCCGACTCCTGCCCCTGTGAGCGGGATCCCCGGCTGAATCCAGGCCCTCGGCCATCAGGAAGAGGTCAGCCTCCAGACAGGCCAAAGCCTGGCACTGCCAGCTCCGCTGTGGCAAAGTGGCAGGAAAGGAGGAGGACAGTTTCCTGGTGTTGATGCGCCTGGTCTAGTTTTACCCGATGCTGAGCAAGAGATTGTAGCACAGAATCATTTATCACTTAGAAACATTCATGCATGGAGAGGCCTCCTTACTCTGAGGGTTAAAAACTCTTCATCTCATCAGCTCCTGAAGACACCGAGTTTTTATTTTCAGTTTCTGAAGCCCCCAGGGTTTGGGGTGGGGGGGAGACTCAATTGGAAAATGTCTCCAAACAGGACTAGCCCGGCCCACATGTCCTGTCCAATACAGCTCCCGCGTTGAGGGCTGCTTATAATAAACAACACCCAACGCTCTCAGAATACCTCCCTCTGACTCTGAAGAAGAGTCACACGGACCCGAAATGTTATCTCTGTGTCTCTCTCTCTCTCTCTCGCTCCTGTCAGACCTGCTGAGTTTTTACAGCGTTTTCTGTTTTTTGTTTCACTCAGGATACCGACAGGATTACGGCTTGGATTCCAGACCTGAGTCCACACACAAGTCGGTCGGGGTTAAGATGACAGGAAGGTAGAGGGGCATCTCAGGGCCGGCCGAAGGTGACAGGTACGAGAGGAGAGGTGAAAGGTTAGCAGGGAACGGTGCGCAGGAAAGTAGACAAGACTCAGCTCCGGGGATGGGGCTGGGGGTGATGAAGGGGCAGAGACCCATCGACCGAGAGGCTTCACAGAGTCAAACCCCCACATGTCCAGCCAAGATCACCAAGAACCAACGCAAACTCTCAAAAGGAACGTGTTACACAATAAATCAGCCCAAATAAACTGGCGGGAATGGTCAGAACCGTCCCCCCCGAATCGATCCCGACAAACACTCTGGATTATCACAGCCAGAATCCCCTCGGCGACACCGATCGCAGCCACAGGCCTGACGCTCACCCAGTGCTTCACCATCCCTCCTGCACCCGCCAATGCCCTCGCTTTCCTACAATACCAACTCTGCTTCCCATTGGCACCCAACACAATCACCATGGCACCCCGCTCTCTCCCCAGCGCCCCGCTCTCCCCAAAACCCGCTCTCTCCCCGGCGCCCACCTCTCTCCCCGGCGCCCACCTCTCTCCCCGGTGCCCACCTCTCTCCCCGGCGCCCACCTCTCTCCCCGGCGCCCACCCCTCTCCCCGGCGCCCACCCCTCTCCCCGGCGCCCACCTCTCTCCCCGGCGCCCACCCCTCTCCCCGGCGCCCACCCCTCTCCCCGGCGCCCACCCCTCTCCCCGGCGCCCACCCCTCTCCCCGGCGCCCACCCCTCTCCCCGGCGCCCACCCCTCTCCCCGGCGCCCACCCCTCTCCCCGGCGCCCACCCCTCTCCCCGGCGCCCACCTCTCTCCCCGGCGCCCACCTCTCTCCCCGGCGCCCACCTCTCTCCCCGGCGCCCACCCCTCTCCCCGGCGCCCACCCCTCTCCCCGGCGCCCACCCCTCTCCCCGGCGCCCACCTCTCTCCCCGGCGCCCACCTCTCTCCCCGGCGCCCACCCCTCTCCCCGGCGCCCACCCCTCTCCCCGGCGCCCACCCCTCTCCCCGGCGCCCACCCCTCTCCCCGGCGCCCACCCCTCTCCCCGGCGCCCACCTCTCTCCCCGGCGCCCACCTCTCTCCCCGGCGCCCACCTCTCTCCCCGGCGCCCACCTCTCTCCCCGGCGCCCACCCCTCTCCCCGGCGCCCACCTCTCTCCCCGGCGCCCACCTCTCTCCCCAGCGCCCACCTCTCTCCCCAGTACACCCTCTTTCCCAGAGCCTGTGCCCACAGCTCCAGCTCACTCTTGCTCACTTACTGATGATGTAGTAATCTTGCTGGGGTTTAAACTCCAGGCCCCAGAGGTTGGGACTGAACTCCTGGAACTTGATGGTGAAACGAGTGATCTGGTCAGGTTTGTCACACGTCAGCAGAACAGTGGGACTCATCACCGTGTCACACCTCTCTGCCTGCTCCTGAGTTACCAGGTATAACCGGTAGTATTCATAGTCCTCCGTGGAGTGGGTGCCGGGTGGCACGGACTGTGGACATATCAGGTCGATGCGATCGCCAATCTGAGGATACAGGACGTAACCCTTTGCATCCTGGAACCTGCCGGAGTAACAGAGACAGAGGGAGAACTGGTTAAAATCACAGCCAGTCACCACATAATGTTTCACTCAAATACCCAATTAATTAAAGAGCTTCTATTTACTGTTATTCTTCATCCAGATAACATCCATACATACCACTGTCGGAGGGCAGGTACTGAGGGAGTGCCGCTCTGACAGTGCGGCGCTCCCTCAGTACTGACCCTCCGACAGTGCGGCACTCCCTCAGTACTGACCCTCTGACAGTGCGGCACTCCCTCAGCACTGACCCTCCGACAGTGCGGCACTCCCTCAGCACTGACCCTCCGACAGTGCGGCACTCCCTCAGTACTGACCCTCCGACAGTGCGGCGCTCCCTCAGTACTGACCCTCCGACAGTGCGGCACTCCCTCAGTACTGACCCTCCGACAGTGCGGCACTCCCTCAGTACTGACCCTCTGACAGTGCAGCACTCCCTCAGTACTGACCCTCCGACAGTGCGGCACTCCCTCAGTACTGACCCTCTGACAGTGCAGCACTCCCTCAGTACTGACCCTCCGACTGTGCGGCACTCCCTCAGTACTGACCCTCCGACAGTGCGGCACTCCCTCAGTACTGACCTTCCGACAGTGCGGCACTCCCTCAGTACTGACCCTCCGACAGTGCGGCGCTCCCTCAGTACTGACCCTCCGACAGTGCGGCACTCCCTCAGCACTGACCCTCCGACAGTGCGGCACTCCCTCAGCACTGACCCTCCGACAGTGCGGCACTCCCTCAGTACTGACCCTCCGACAGTGCGGCGCTCCCTCAGTACTGACCCTCCGACAGTGCGGCGCTCCCTCAGTACTGACCCTCCGACAGTGCGGCACTCCCTCAGTACTGACCCTCTGACAGTGCAGCACTCCCTCAGTACTGACCCTCCGACAGTGCGGCACTCCCTCAGTACTGACCCTCTGACAGTGCAGCACTCCCTCAGTACTGACCCTCCGACTGTGCGGCACTCCCTCAGTACTGACCCTCCGACAGTGCGGCACTCCCTCAGTACTGACCTTCCGACAGTGCGGCACTCCCTCAGTACTGACCCTCCGACAGTGCGGCGCTCCCTCAGTACTGACCCTCCGACAGTGCGGCACTCCCTCAGTACTGACCCTCCGACAGTGCGGCACTCCCTCAGTACTGACCCTCTGACAGTGCAGCACTCCCTCAGTACTGACCCTCCGACTGTGCGGCACTCCCTCAGTACTGACCCTCCGACAGTGCGGCACTCCCTCAGTACTGACCCTCCGACAGTGCGGCACTCCCTCAGTACTGACCTTCCGACAGTGCGGCACTCCCTCAGTACTGACCCTCCGACAGTGCGGCACTCCCTCAGTACTGACCCTCCGACAGTGCGGCACTCCCTCAGTACTGACCCTGCGACAGTGCGGCACTCCCTCAGTACTGACCCTCTGACAGTGCGGCACTCCCTCAGTACTGACCCTCCGACAGTACGGCACTCCCTCAGTACTGACCCTCTGACAGTGCGGCACTCCCTCAGTACTGACCCTCCGACAGTGTGGCACTCCCTCAGTACTGACCCTCTGACAGTGCGGCACTCCCTCAGTACTGACCCTCCGACACTGCGACGCTCCCTCAGTACTGACCCTCCGACAGTGCGGCACTCCCTCAGTACTGACCCTCTGACAGTGCGGCACTCCCTCAGTACTGACCCTCCGACACTGCGACGGTCCCTCAGTACTGACGCTCCGACAGTGCGGCGCTCCCTCAGTACTGACCCTCCGACAGTGCGGCGCTCCCTCAGTACTGACCCTCCGACAGTGCGGCGCTCCCTCAGTACTGACCCTCTGACAGTGCGGCACTCCCTCAGTACTGACCCTCCGACACTGCGACGCTCCCTCAGTACTGACCCTCCGACAGTGCGGCACTCCCTCAGTACTGACCCTGCGACAGTGCGGCACTCCCTCAGTACTGACCCTCTGACAGTACGGCACTCCCTCAGTACTGACCCTCTGACAGTGCGGCACTCCCTCAGTACTGACCCTCCGACAGTGTGGCACTCCCTCAGTACTGACCCTCCGACAGTGCGGCACTCCCTCAGTACTGACCCTCCGACAGTGTGGCACTCCCTCAGTACTGACCCTCCGACAGTGCGGCACTCCCTCAGCACTGGCAGAGGGAATTATCAGCCTCGATTTTGTGCTCTCGTCTCTGGCCCTTGAACTCCTGACAATCTGACTCAGAGGATCAGCCTATTCCCTTCCTCCCATCAGGGCAACGCGGGCAACAACCAATCAGGGCTCAGGGTGGCCTCACGAGGGGTGAAGCTGGGAATTTGTGAGGCTCCACAGCGGCCCCTAGGCCCATGGGTCCTGCAGCTACTCCAGCCTGGGACTCGTCCCCCTGCCTCGCCCCCCGACCCCAGCCTCCGAACACCTTGTCCTGCTCCCACTGGGGGTCCTGTGGCAGAACCCAGTGCCAAACAGGAGCCACTGAGAACCAGTCGCCTCTGTTTCAGACGCTTCATCTGGGCCAAGGCTCCACTGATTCCAGATGCAAATTACCCACAGGGAACAACAACTCTTCAGGATGATGCATTGCATTACTGCCCAATGAGGTAACATTGCTACGGCAACACAGCACAGGCCAACGAGCAGCTTCAATCTAATGTCCCGGCCAGTGGGTCCAGGTACAGTCCTGCTGCCCTCGCTTTGAAACCTACCCTGTCCCTGGGAACAACGGGCTTCTCCGGAATAATTCACAAGCCATGGGGAACCTGGTTGGATGGTTCTTCCGCCCCCATCTCTCACACGGTGGGTGTGCTCCCCAGAATGGGGTTTGGGAATGGAATCTGCAACTGGATCCAACTGCTCTACACTAACATCAGTAGCACAGTCTCAATCAATGGGTGGGAATCAGATAGCTTTCCGATTAAATCTGGAGTCAGGCAGGGCTGCCCTCTCTCCCCTGTCCTGTTTGTGTGTTGCATTGAACCCTTTGCCGAGTCCATCAGGAAGGATCCGGGCATAAGAGGAGTGACGATCCCAGGCAGTGGAGACACTCAGGTCAAAGCCTCCCTGTACATGGACGATGTCGCCGTCTTCTGCTCGGACCCGCTGTCGGTGCGCAGACTGATGCACATCTGCGACCAGTTCGAACTGGCTTCGGGAGCCAAGGTAAATCGTGGGAAGAGCGAGGCCATGTTCTTTGGGAACTGGGCTGACCGATCCTTTGTCCCCTTCACTGTCAGGGCTGACGGCCTGAAGGTGCTAGGGATATGGTTCGGAGGGACCAGGGCATGCGTTAGAAACTGGAAGGAGCGAGTGTCTATGGTGAAAAGGAAACTGGGCATGTGGGAGCGACGCTCCCTCTCCATTGCGGGTAAGAACCTGGTCATCAGGTGTGAGGCACTCTCGCTGTTGCTGTACGTGGCGCAGGTCTGGCCCATTCCACACTCCTGCGTGGTGGTGATCACCCTTTATCTGGACGTCAAAAATGGATCGTGTCCACAGGGACGCGATGTACAAACCTCTAGATAAAGGGGGTAAAAACGTGCCCAACATCGCCCTCATACTGATGGCCACCTTTGTGTGTGGCTGCATCAAGCGGTGCGTAGACCCTCACTACGCAAACACCAAGTGTCACTACGTGCTGAGGTTCTACCTGTCCCCGGTGTTGCGAAGGATGGGTCTGGCCACGCTGCCGCGGAACGCTCCAAGTAGTTGGACCGTGCCGTACCACCTGTCCCTGGTGGGAAAATTTATGCAGAAAAACACCTTTGACCACAAGTCCATCAGGCAGTGGTCAGCACGTAACGTCCTAGAGGCCCTGAGGGAAAAGGAGAGGGTGGACCCTGTGGGATGGTTCCCCGAGCAGACTGTCAAAGTCATTTGGCAGAATGCCTCATCGCCAGAACTTTCCAACAAGCACCAAGACGTAGCTTGGCTGGTGGTGAGAAAGGCCCTCCCCGTCAGATCCTTCCTACACGCCAGGAGTCTCACCCCCTCTGCACGTTGCCCTCGAGGTGTCTGTGCTGGGGAAGAGACCGTTGTTCACCTCCTTGTGGATTATGCCTTTGCAAAGAAGGTCTGGAGAGAGATGCAGTGGTTTCTGTCGAGGTTCATCCCGAGCAGTTCTGTGACACAGGACTCTGTGCTCTACGGGCTGTTCCCAGGGACACACACAGAGACAACATCAACTGCAGCTGGAGGATCATCAACTCGGTGAAAGACACTCTTTGGTCTGTCCGAAACTTGTTGGTCTTCCAGCGCAAAGAGTTGTCCCCGACCGAGTGTTGCAGACTGGCATATTCCAAAGTCCAGGACTAGGTGCTGAGGGACGCACTAAAGCTTGGGGCAGCCGCTGCAAAGGCGCAATGGGGAAAGGTCGCTGTCTAAGACCTTTCTGCCGTAGTGCACCAAGGGACTGGGAATTGTATAGACCCCTCGGGCTGTATGATTAACAATGAACGTATGTAATGAACACTAATTGTATTATAATTGTATTGAAACACCTCAGAGTGCAACATGATCTATGTCAATAACTCCAATCCCATTGCACTGTCTGACTGTAATGACCAGATTGAAATGACTGTAATATTCACTGATTGTCTTGAATCTCCTCGTGATCCATGTGGAAAAGTTGAATCCGATTGTACTTTTTGCGATATATTTAGAAATATTTTGTAATGTTCTTCCAGATATTTAATGAATAAAGTATATTTTTCAAAAAGATCTCTCACCCAAAATCAAGCTTTGCATTTCTATAGCGCCTTTCAGCATCTCAGGACATCCCTAAGCCGACAAAGCACTTTTTGAAGTGTAGTCACTGATGTAATGACAGAAACGTGGCAGCCAATTTACACACAGCAAGATCCCACAAACAGTAATGTCACAATGATCCAGACCGTCTGTTTACAGTGATGTTGGTTGATGGTTATTATTGGCCCCAGGACACCGGGGAGAACTCCCCACCGATCTTCTTCCAAATAGTGGCTGCGGGGTCTATAAAGTCCACCAGAGAGGGCAGACGGGGTCTCAGGTTAAAGTCTCATCCAAAGACAGCACCTCCAACAGTGCGGCACTCCCTCAGTACTGACCCTCCGACAGTGCGGCACTCCCTCAGTACTGACCCTCCGACAGTGCAGCACTCCCTCAGTACTGACCCTCCAACAGTGCGGCACTCCCTCAGTACTGACCCTCCGACAGTGCGGCACTCCCTCAGTACTGACCCTCCGACAGTGCGGCACTCCCTCAGTACTGACCCTCCGACAGTGCGGCGCTCCCTCAGTACTGACCCTCCGACAGTGTGTCACTCCCTCGTACCACCACTCCTCGCAGTGCTCCATCCCACTGATATCTCAATCTCTGGGGAATTGTCAGAGTCTGAAACACTTATAGCAACTTATTTACAGAATTTTCAGCAGAAAGCCTGACTCCAGGCAGCAATTACAGAATTAAAGTAGCGTGGATAAAGGGGAGCCTGTAGACGTTCTGTACTGTGGATAAAGGGGAGCCTGTAGACGTTCTGTATGTGGATAAAGGGAAGCCTGTAGACGTTCTGTACGTGGATAAAGGGGAGCCTGTAGACGTTCTGTACTGTGGATAAAGGGGAGCCTGTAGACGTTCTGTATGTGGATAAAGGGGAGCCTGTAGACGTTCTGTATGTGGATAAAGGGGGGCCTGTAGACGTTCTGTATGTGGATAAAGGGGAGCCTGTAGACGTTCTGTACGTGGATAAAGGGGAGCCTGTAGACGTTCTGTACTGTGGATAAAGGGGAGCCTGTAGACGTTCTGTATGTGGATAAAGGGGAGCCTGTAGACGTTCTGTACTGTGGATAAAGGGGAGCCTGTAGACGTTCTGTACGTGGATAAAGGGGAGCCTATAGACGTTCTGTATGTGGATAAAGGGGAGCCTGTAGACGTTCTGTACGTGGATAAAGGGGAGCCTGTAGACGTTCTGTACGTGGATAAAGGGGAGCCTGTAGACGTTCTGTACGTGGATAAAGGGGAGCCTGTAGACGTTCTGTACGTGGATAAAGGGGAGCCTGTAGACGTTCTGTATGTGGATAAAGGGGAGCCTGTAGACGTTCTGTACGTGGATAAAGGGGAGCCTGTAGACGTTCTGTACGTGGATTTCCAGAAGGCATTTGATAAGGTGCCACATCAAGGGTATTGCGGAAAATAAAAGCTCCTGGTGTAGGGGGTAATATATTAGCCTGGATAGAGGATTGTCTGGCTGACAGGAAACAGAGAGTATGTATAAATGGGTCTACTCTGATTGGCAGGATGTGATGTACTATGTGGAGTATCGCAGGGGTCTGGTTGTGAAGAGAACATGAGGAGGTTGCAGATGGATATGGATAGGTTGAATGAGTGGGCAAAGATCTGGCAAATGGAGTTTAAGGTGGGAAAAGGTGAAGTTGTTCACTTTGGCAGGAAGAACAAAAAAAACATGGAGTACAGCTGCATAATTCTGAGGTGCAGAGGGATCTGGGTGTCTAGTACATGAGTCACAAAAAGTTAGTAAGCAGGGAGAGCTAGTAATTAAGAAGGCTAATGGAATGCTATCCTTTATTACGAGAGGAATTGAACATAAAAGTAAAGATATTATGCTTCAGTTACGCAGGGCATTGGTGAGACCGCACCTCGAATAGTGCGTGCAGTTTTGGTCTCCTTATTTAAAGGGAGATGTAAATGCATTGGAGGCGGTTCAGAGGAGGTTTACTAGATTGATACCTGGAATGAGTGGGTTGTCTTATGAGGAAAGGTTGGACAGACTGGGCTTGTTTCCACTGGAGTTTAGAAGAGTGAGGCGTGATTGGATTGAAGTTTACAAGATCCTGAACGGCCTTGACAAGGTGGACATGGAAAGGATGTTTCCTCTTGTGGGTGAGTCCGGAACTAGGGGGGACACTGTTTTAAAATTAGGGGTCACCCTTTTAGGACAGAGATGAGGAGAAATGCTTTCTCTCTGAAGGTTGTGCGACTTTGGAAGTCTCTGCCTCAGAAGATGGTGGAGGTGGGGTCACTGAATATTTTTAAGACAGAGATAGATCGATTCTTGTTAGGCAAGGGAATCAAAGGTTATCGGGGTTAGATGGAAATGTGGGAATTGAAACAAACAGATCAGCCATGATCTTATTGAATAGCAGAGCAGGCTCGAGGAGCCGAATGGCCTCCTCCTGTTCCTATTCCCTATGTTCTTGTGCACACAGCCTGCCTCCCATCACTCTGTCCTGTCCAGTGCCTCCATTCTCAGCCAAACAACTGCCTCAATCTTTCACAGAACATAAACACATGGTGAAGACATAAACTACTGAACAAATCCACCTGCATCGAATCCAGGAGAGAGTCGGGGAAGGGAAATCTCAGTGAGATGTGAAACAAAAATGAAGCAGGGGATGTTTTCCCCCAGGAGGTTTGAAATTAATTTCCCCTCCCAATCCCTGGATTCGAACCCCTCCCCCCCAGTCCGCTCCGGAATGTCAATGGGCTGTTGTGCTGGTATTAGAGGAGGGAGAATGGGTCATGAAAGGGGATCCCGATCCATTCGCCGTGTCTGTGAGTAATTACTCCAGCCTCCATTCAGTAGGCAGACTGCGGAGCCACAGCACAATACTGACCCTCCACAATAAAAAACCCCAGCACAAACCACAGGCCCAGGGACAGGCACGAGCACCTTCCTCAACCTCAGGACCCAACACGGACCCCATCCCCCCCCAACCACCACCCGCCCCCACTCCTCCAGACCTGCCCCACACACACAGAGCAACACATAACAGGGCCAAGGGGTTTCGTCAGCAGGTCAGTGGGTTTGCGGGGGGGGGAGGGTGTGCGGGGGGGAGGGGGAGGGTGTGTGGGGGGAGGGGGAGGGTGTGCGGGGGGGAGGGGGAGGGTGTGTGGGGGGAGGGGGAGGGTGTGCGGGGGGGAGGGGGAGGGTGTGTGGGGGGAGGGGGAGGGTGTGTGGGGGGGAGGGGGAGGGTGTGCGGGGGGAGGGGGAGGGTGTGCGGGGGGGAGGGGGAGGGTGTGTGGGGGGAGGGGGAGGGTGTGCGGGGGGAGGGTGAGGGTGTGCGGGGGGAGGGGGAGGGTGTGTGGGGGGGAGGGGGAGGGTGTGTGGGGGGGAGGGGGAGGGTGTGTGGGGGGGAGGGGGAGGGTGTGCGGGGGGAGGGGGAGGGTGTGCGGGGGGAGGGGGAGGGTGTGTGGGGGGGAGGGGGAGGGTGTGTGGGGGGGAGGGGGAGGGTGTGCGGGGGGAGGGGGAGGGTGTGCGGGGGGAGGGGGAGGGTGTGCGGGGGGAGGGGGAGGGTGTGCGGGGGGAGGGGGAGGGTGTGTGGGGGGGAGGGGGAGGGTGTGCGGGGGGAGGGGGAGGGTGTGCGGGGGGAGGGGGAGGGTGTGTGGGGGGGAGGGGGAGGGTGTGCGGGGGGAGGGGGAGGGTGTGCGGGGGGAGGGGGAGGGTGTGCGGGGGGCGGGGGAGGGTGTGTGGGGGGAGGGGGAGGGTGTGTGGGGGGAGGGGCTGCACTGGGGGCAGCGGGGGAGGGGCTGGGGGCAGCGGGGGAGGGGCTGGGGGCAGCGGGGGAGGGGCTGGGGGCAGCGGGGGAGGGGCTGTGCTGGGGGCAGCGGGGGAGGGGCTGGGGGCAGCGGGGGAGGGGCTGGGGGCAGCGGGGGAGGGGCTGGGGGCAGCAGGGGAGGGGCTGGGGGCAGCGGGGGAGGGGCTGGGGGCAGTGGGGGAGGGGCTGGGGCAGCGGGGGAGGGGCTGGGGGCAGCAGGGGAGGGGCTGGGGCAGCAGGGGAGGGGCTGGGGCAGTGGGGGAGGGGCTGGGGCAGCGGGGGAGGGGCTGGGGGCAGCGGGGGAGGGGCTGGGGGTAGCGGGGGAGGGGCTGGGGCAGCGGGGGAGGGGCTGGGGCAGCAGGGGAGGGGCTGGGGGCAGTGGGGGAGGGGCTGGGGACAGCGGGGGAGGGGCTGGGGGCAGCGGGGGAGGGGCTGGGGGCAGCGGGGGGGTCTCGGGCTGCCGGGGGAGGGGGGGCTCTCTCGAGCCAGGGTCCACAATGTGCCCAGACTCTGACACAGAGCCTGGGTTAGAGGGAGGAGGGGGTGGGAACAGCAGCGATTAATGTTCAACAACCCACTTCCCCCATCAAAGGCCGGGCAGACTCTTCACCATTGGAGAGATAATGTTTATGGAGCGATAAGAGTTGTGTGTTTAGGGATGAAGAACGTGTTGGTCTCAGGGAGAAGCCCAGAGCCTGCTCTCCCATGGTTACCGACAAGAGGCAGAGCACGATGTCCCAGTGAGTGACCGACAGTGCGGTCAGTCCCTGAGACACAGGCTGCAGGTCAGAGCTATCCGGCCGCAGCGCTTCACAGTCCCACCTGACCAAGACACAGGGAGCGGCCTTTACAATTAAACTCAGTGTGCCTGTCGGAGGGTCAGTACTGAGGGAGTGCCGCACTGTCGGAGGGTCAGTACTGAGGGAGTGCCGCACTGTCGGAGGGTCAGTACTGAGGGAGTGCCGCACTGTCGGAGAGTCAGTACTGAGGGAGTGCTGCACTGTCAGAGGGTCAGTACTGAGGGAGCGCCGCACTGTCAGAGGGTCAGTACTGAGGGAGTGCCGCACTGTCGGAGGGTCAGTACTGAGGGAGCGCCGCACTGTCGGAGGGTCAGTACTGAGGGAGTGCCGCACTGTCGGAGGGTCAGTACTGAGGGAGTGCCGCACTGTCGGAGGGTCAGTACTGAGGGAGTGCCGCACTGTCGGAGAGTCAGTACTGAGGGAGTGCCGCACTGTCGGAGGGTCAGTACTGAGGGAGTGCCGCACTGTCGGAGGGTCAGTACTGAGGGAGCGTCGCGCTGTCGGAGGGTCAGTACTGAGGGAGTGCCGCACTGTCGGAGGGTCAGTACTGAGGGAGTGCCGCACTGTCGGAGGGTCAGTACTGAGGGAGTGCCGCACTGCCCCTATATATTTAAGCTGTCTGTGTGCTGCCCTCCCAGCTGCCTAGTTGAAGTGCTGACGTCCTTAGATGATCGATTTGACAGCTCCGTCCCCTGCCAGACAAACAGATGATGTGATTCCCGGCGATTGTCTGCAGCAGAACATTTCCCCACCCTGTCCGATCTGATCATTTATTTACCAGACATGGAAATTACAGCCCTAACCATTAAACTTAACAAAGCGGGAGGCTCATGTTGTTGGCAGCGTTTCCCTTGTGGGGGAGATGATTCACCTCCAGTTCTGGCCCTGATTGTACAGGGTCCCAGTCCCTGGACTGGGGCTTGAACCCCCAACCTGCCGGACCGCATGATGCGAACACTACCCACTTAGCCAGGCTCCCAACCCCCGGCAAATCGCTGCTCTGTACGCTGATGCAGCCTATCCCTCTCGGAGCTGATTAAGACGGTTTATTTGGGATATTTAAGCCTGCAGAGGCCGGTATCTGATATTCCCTCAGCTCCCGATCTCCACCCCCACCCCCCACCCAGCTCTCTGCTCCAACGCCCCTCGGTGGTCCCGATACGATGGCCTTTGCAAGTCAGAGAATATTCCGTCTGTTCCCCCAGGAGTGAAACTCTCCAATTACAAAGTCTTCACCTCCTCGTCACTGTGACCACACAGTAACCAGGGCTACTCGACTACAGGGGGAAGCACCAATCCCCCACAGGCAGACCCACCATCACACACACACACAATCCAACCCCCGGGGTGGGCTCCCCAGAGACACACGGACTAAAATCGAGATGGAACTGATTAACCGCTCTCCCCCACCCGACTCCCACCTCCAAAGTCCAAGTCACTCCGCGAGTACAGCGACGCCAATTGTCCGATAACGCCACTCGCTGCTTCCAGACCGAGAACGTTCCCGCTCTTCCCAGTCAACCGGATTTACCACAATCACGTTCCCCGCGTGGGACAGCCGCCCGCGACCGGGAAAATCTAACCCCTTCTGAGGGACAAACACCTCCAGAGACGTGACTCCCTAACCATCAGCCCCTCTGAAAACCTTTTCAGTCTCAGCTCCGGTTACAATAATGACATCCGATTGGCTCGTTCTGATTGCCATTGGTTCGCCCGCCCCAACCAATCCGACTGCTTCGTACAAACCCGCGATCCCCCTCCCACACAGCGACTGATCCGATTGGTTGTTCCTATCGATCTCGGTTCCCTGTGAAAATCCCGTTGGGTAAGTTGTTTGAAACAGTGTTGGGGAGTGCGCGCGAGGGGGAGTGTGCGCGAGGGGGAGTGTGCGCGAGGGGGAGTGTGCGCGAGGGGGAGTGTGCGCGAGGGGGAGTGTGCGCGAGGGGGAGTGTGCGCGAGGGGGAGTGTGCGCGAGGGGGAGTATGCGCGAGGGGGAGTCTGTGAGGGGGAACGGTTATGAATTCCCTACCTCTCCCTCTCTGTCCTGTCTCTCTCTCTCTCTCTCTGTCTCTTGCCCTTTCCTCATCTCTCTCTCCGTCTGTCTCTTCTCTCTCTCTATCCCCCGTCTCACTCTCCCCCCATCTCTCTCTCTCTCTCTCTCTCTATCCCCCCATCTCTCTCTCTCTCTCTCTCTCTATCTCTCTCTTTGAGCTTTGGGCCCCCCCGGCCTAATATCTCTTGATGTGACCCGGGATTGGATTTTATCTGATTTACACTCCCCATGAAACGCCTTGGGGCTCTCTGCGAAGCTAAAGGCGCTATATAAATGCACATTGTTTGGGGTGACTAAGTGATGCTGGTTCCTGTCAGATAACAACTTCAATGTGAACGGAGAGCCAGAGGCCACTGAGTCCCCCCCACCCAGAAAAAAAACAAGGCCCCAGAGCCTCTGAGGGACGACCTCTGCTTGGGGCCTAGTCTATTTCCGTGTTAAAACAAAGCCTGACTCACAGTTTGGCTTCCAATAGGGAGTCACCTGGAAGCCGGAACGTCAAAGGGATTCGAGCCAAAGGTGTCCCGGCTGCAAAGGGCCCCCCCGGGAGCAGGTTCCACACACTCCAGCAACACCCACAGGCTTTCGACAATATCTGAGGCAGCCCCAAGGGGCCTTTAAGCAGGCAACTGTTTCTTATTAAAGCTGCAATCTGCTTCCTCTCTCGCTCTAGGCCGAGGATGCTCGTACTCCCCACAGAAACCCACCCGCCAAAGTAAAATAGCCGCAGTCGCGTGTGGGAACCTTTGTATTGTCACTCAACATGGAATTGTCCAAATTATAGCGCGGGAGGAGGCCCTTCAGCCCCTTGAGCCGGCTACATGGGAACAGGAGGAGGCCATTCAGCCCCTTGAGCCGGCTACATGGGAACAGGAGGAGGCCATTCAGCCCCTTGAGCCTGCTACATGGGAACAGGAGGCCATTCAGCCCCTTGAGCCTGCTACATGGGAACAGGAGGAGGCCCTTCAGCCCCTTGAGCCGGCTACATGGGAACAGGAGGAGGCCATTCAGCCCCTTGAGCCGGCTACATGGGAACAGGAGGAGGCCATTCAGCCCCTTGAGCCTGCTACATGGGAACAGGAGGCCATTCAGCCCCTTGAGCCTGCTACATGGGAACAGGAGGAGGCCCTTCAGCCCCTTGAGCCTGCTACATGGGAACAGGAGGCCATTCAGCCCCTTGAGCCGGCTACATGGGAACAGGAGGAGGCCATTCAGCCCCTTGAGCCGGCTACATGGGAACAGGAGGAGGCCATTCAGCCCCTTGAGCCTGCTACATGGGAACAGGAGGAGGCCCTTCAGCCCCTTGAGCCTGCTACATGGGAACAGGAGGAGGCCATTCAGCCCTTCGAGCCTGTTCCACCAGTCAATGAAAGTATGGCTGATCTGTATCGTAACTCTGTCTATCTGCCTTGGTTCCCTAACCCTGAATCCCCCTGACCCAATATAAATCTGAGTCTTAAAATTTCAGCCTCAACAATTTTTTGTGGGGGAGAGGGTTCCAGATTCCCGCTCCCCTCTGTGTGATGCTTCCTGACATCCCCCCTGAACGGCCAGGCTCCAATTGGAAGATTCTGACCCCTTGTTCTGGACCCTCCCTTCCAGAGGAAATAGTTTTGATTCATTCGCAGGTGTACAGGCTTGAGACAGAGTAGGGGAGGAGAAAGTGTGTGAGGGACAGAGCGTGAGGGACAGAGCGTGAGGGACAGGGCGCGAGGGACAGGGCGCGAGGGACAGGGCGCGAGGGACAGGGCGCGAGGGACAGGGCGCGAGGGACAGGGCGCGAGGGACAGGGCGCGAGGGGACGGGGCGCGAGGGGACGGGGCGCGAGGGGACGGGGCGCGAGGGGACGGGGCGCGAGGGGACGGGGCGCGAGGGGACGGGGCGCGAGGGGACGGGGCGCGGGGGGACGGGGCGCGGGGGGACGGGGCGCGGGGGGACGGGGCGCGGGGGGACGGGGCGCGGGGGGACGGGGCGCGGGGGGACGGGGCGCGGGGGGACGGGGCGCGGGGGGACGGGGCGCGGGGGGACGGGGCGTGAGGGACGGGGCGTGAGGGACGGGGCGTGAGGGACGGGCGTGAGGGACGGGGCGTGAGGGACGG
>NW_027597952.1:0-59263 GCF_964194155.1 Cetorhinus maximus
CCCCAGTGTTATACAGTGACAGACCTGTCCACACCAGTACTATACACCAGTGATTATACAGTGACAGACCTGTCCCCACCAACACTGTACCCCAGTGTTATACAGTGACAGACCTGTCCCCACCAGTAGTGTACGCCAGTGTTATACAGTGACAGACCTGTCTCCACCAGTACTGTACCCAGTGTTATACAGTGACAGACCTGTCCCCACCAGTACTGTACCCCAGTGTTATACATTGACAGACCTGCCCCACCAGTACTGTACCCCAGTGTTATACAGTAATAGACCTGTCCCCACCAGTACTGTACCCCAGTGTTATACAGTGATTGACCTGTCCCCTCCAGTACTATATTCCAGTGTTATACAGTGACAGACCTGTCCCCACCAGTACTGTACCCCAGTGTTATACAGTGATTGACCTGTCCCCTCCAGTACTATATTCCAGTGTTATACAATGACAGACCTGTCCCCACCAGTACTGTACCCCAGTGTTATACAGTGACAGACCCGTCCCCACCAGTACTGTACCCCAGTGTTATACAGTGACAGACCTGCCCCACCAGTACTGTACACCAGTGTTATACAGTGACAGACCTGTCCCCACCCATACTGTACCCCAGTGTTATACATTAACAGACCCGTCCCCACCAGTGCTCTACCGCAGTGTTATACAGTGACAGACCTGTCCCCACCAGTACTGTACCCCAGTGTTATACAGTGACAGACCCGTCCACACCAGTACTGTACCCCAGTGTTATACATGAACAGACCCGTCCCCACCAGTGCTGTACCCCAGTTTTATACAGTGACTGACCCGTCCCCACCAGTACTGTACCCCAGTGTTATACAGTGACAGACCCGTCCCCACCAGTGCTGTACCCCAGTGTTATACAGTGACTGACCCGTCCCCACCAATACTGTACGCCAGTGTTATACAGTGACAGACCCGTCCCCACCAGTACTGTACCCCAGAGTTATACAGAGACAGACCCATCCCCACCAGTGCTGTACCCCAGTGTTATACAGTGACAGACCTGTCACCTCCAGTGCTGTACCCCAGTGATATACAGTGACAGACCGGTCGCCACCAGTACTGTACACCAGTGTTATGCAGTGACAGACATGTCCCCACCAGTACTGTACCCCAGTGTTATACAGTGACAGACCAGTCCCCACCAGTACTGTACCCCAGTGTTATACAGTGCAGACCCGTCCCCACCAGTACTGTAGCCCAGTGTTATACAGTGAAAGACCTGTCCCACCAGTAGTGTGCCCCAGTGTTATACAGTGACAGACCTGTCCCCACCAGTACTGTATCCCAGTGTTATACAGTGACAGACCCGTCCCCACCAGTGTTGTACCCCAGTGTTATACAGTGACAGACCCGTCCCCACCAGCACTGTACCCCAGTGTTATACAGTGACAGACCCCTCCCCACCAGTACTGTACCCCAGTGTTATACAGTGACAGACCTGTCCCCACCTGTACTGTACCCCAGTGTTATACAGTGACAGACCTGTCCCCACCAGTACTGTACCCCAGTGTTATACAGTGACAGACCTGTCCCCACCAGTACTGTACCCGAGTGTTATACAGTGACAGACCCGTCCCCACCAGTACTGTACCCCAGTGTTATACAGTGACAGACCTGTCCCCACCAGTACTGTACCCCAGTGTTATACAGTGATTGACCTGTCCCCTCCAGTACTATATTCCAGTGTTATACAGTGACAGACCTGTCCCCACCAGTACTGTACCCCAGTGTTATACAGTGACAGACCAGTCCCCACCAGTACTGTACCCCAGTGTTATACAGTGCAGACCCGTCCCCACCAGTACTGTAGCCCAGTGTTATACAGTGAAAGACCTGTCCCACCAGTATTGTACCCCAGTGTTATACAGTGACAGACCTGTCCCCACCAGTACTGTATCCCAGTGTTATACAGTGACAGACCCGTCCCCACCAGTGTTGTACCCCAGTGTTATACAGTGACAGACCCGTCCCCACCAGTACTGTACCCCAGTGTTATACAGTGACAGACCAGTCCCCACCAGTACTGTACCCCAGTGTTATACAGTGCAGACCCGTCCCCACCAGTACTGTAGCCCAGTGTTATACAGTGAAAGACCTGTCCCACCAGTATTGTACCCCAGTGTTATACAGTGACAGACCTGTCCCCACCAGTACTGTATCCCAGTGTTATACAGTGACAGACCCGTCCCCACCAGTGTTGTACCCCAGTGTTATACAGTGACAGACCCGTCCCCACCAGCACTGTACCCCAGTGTTATACAGTGACAGACCCCTCCCCACCAGTACTGTACCCCAGTGTTATACAGTGACAGACCTGTCCCCACCTGTACTGTACCCCAGTGTTATACAGTGACAGACCTGTCCCCACCAGTACTGTACCCCAGTGTTATACAGTGACAGACCTGTCCCCACCAGTACTGTACCCGAGTGTTATACAGTGACAGACCCGTCCCCACCAGTACTGTACCCCAGTGTTATACAGTGACAGACCTGTCCCCACCAGTACTGTACCCCAGTGTTATACAGTGACAGACCTGTCCCCTCCAGTACTATATTCCAGTGTTATACAGTGACAGACCTGTCCCCTCCAGTACTATATTCCAGTGTTATACAGTGACAGACCTGTCCCCACCAGTACTGTACCCCAGTGTTATACAGTAACAGACCCGTCCCCACCAGTGTTGTACCCCAGTGTTATACAGTGACAGACCGGTTGCCACCAGTACTGTACACCAGTGTTATGCAGTGACAGACCTGTCCCCACCAGTACTGTACCCCAGTGCTATACAGTGACAGACCAGACCCCACCAGTACTGTACCCCAGTGTTATACATTATCAGACCCGTCCCCACCAGTGCTGTACCCCAGTGTTATACAGTGACAGACGAGTCCCCACCAGTACTGTACCCCACTGTTATACATTAACAGACCCGTCCCCACCAGTACTGTACCCCAGTGTTATACAGTGACAGACCTGTCCCCACCAGTACTGTACCCCAGTGTTATACAGTGACAGACCAGTCCCCACCAGTACTGTACCCCAGTGTTATACAGTGATTGACCTGTCCCCTCCAGTACTATATTCCAGTGTTATACAGTGACAGACCCGTCCCCACCAGTACTGTACCCCAGTGTTATCCATTAACAGACCCGTCCCCACCAGTGCTCTACCGCAGTGTTATGCAGTGACAGACCTGTCCCCACCAGTACTGTACCCCAGTGTTATACATTAACAGACCCGTCCCCACCGGTGCTGTACCCCAGTGTTATACAGTGACAGACATGTCCCCACCAGTGCTGTACCCCAGTGTTATACAGTGACTGACCCGTCCCCACCAATACTGTACACCAGTGTTATACAGTGACAGACCCGTCCCCACCAGTACTGTAACCCAGTGTTATACAGTGACAGACCCGTCCCCACCAGTACTGTACCCCGGTGTTATACAGTGACAGACCTGTCCCTACCAGTACGGTACCCCAGTGTTATACAGTGACAGACCTCTCCCCAGCAGTGCTGTGCCCCAGTGTTATACAGTGACAGACCTGTCCCCACCAGTGTTGTACCTCAGTGTTATACAGCGACAGACCTGTCCCCACCAGTAATGTATCCCAATGTTGTACTGTGACAGACCTGCCCCCACCAGTACTGTACCCCAGTGTTATACAGTGACAGACCTGCCCCCACCAGTACTGTACCCCAGTGTTATACAGTGACAGACCTGTCCCCACCAGTACTGTACCCCAGTGTTATACATTAACAGACCCGTCCCGACCAGTGCACTACCGCAGTATTGTACAGTGACAGACCTGTCCCCACCAGTTCTGTTCCCCAGATTTATACAGTGACAGACCCGTCCCCACCAGTACTGTACCCCAGTGTTATACAGTGACAGACCCGTCCCCACCAGTACTGTACCCCAGTCTTATACAGTGACAGACCTGTCTCCACCAGTACTGTACCCCAGTGTTATACAGTGACAGACCTGTCCCCACCAGTGCTGTACCCCAGTGTTATACAGTGACAGACCCGTCCCCACCAGTACTGTACCCCAGTGTTATGCAGTGACAGACCTGTTCCCACCAGTGCTGTACCCCAGTGTTATACAGAAACAGACCTGTCCCCACCAGTACTGTACACCGTTGTTATACAGTGACAGATCTTTCCCCACCAGTACTGTACCCCAGTGTTATACAGTGACAGACCCGTCCCCACCAGTGTTGTACCCCAGTGTTATACATTAACAGACCCGTCCCCACCGGTGCTGTACACCAGTGTTATACAGTGACAGACCAGTCCCCACCAGTACTGTACCCCAGAGTTATACAGTGACAGACATGTCCCCACCAGTGCTGTACCCCAGTGTTATACAGTGACTGACCCGTCCCCACCAATACTGTACACCAGTGTTATACAGTGACAGACCCGTCCCCACCAGTACTGTAACCCAGTGTTATACAGTGACAGACCCGTCCCCACCAGTACTGTACCCCGGTGTTATACAGTGACAGACCTGTCCCTACCAGTACTGTACCCCAGTGTTATACAGTGACAGACCTGTCCCCACCAGTACTGTACCCCAGTGCTATACAGTGACAGACCTGTCCCCACGAGTACTGTACCCCAGTGTTATACAGTGACAGTCCTGTCCCCACCAGTATTGTACCCCAGTGTTATACAGTGACAGACTTGTCCCCACCAGTACTGTACCCCAGTGTTATACAGTGACAGACCTGTCCCCACGCGTACTGTACCCCAGTGTTATACAGTGACAGTCCTGTCCCCACCAGTACTGTACCCCAGTGTTATACAGTGACAGACTTGTCCCCACCTGTACTGTACCCCAGTGTTATACAGTGACAGACCAGTCCCCACCAGTACTGCACCCCAGTGTTATACACTGACAGCTCTCTCCGCACCAGTACTGTACCCCAGTGTTATGCAGTGACAGACCTGTCCCCACCAGCATTGTACCCCAGTGTTATACAGTGAGTTTTCTGTCCCCACCAGTACTGTACGCCAGTGTTATACAGTGACAGACCCGTCCCCACCAGTGCTTTTCCCCAGTGTTACACAGTGAGAGACCTGTCCCCACCACTACTGTACCCCAGTGTTATCCAGTGACAGTCCCTTCCCCACCAGTACTGTAGCCCAGTGTTATACAGTGACAGACCCGTCCCCACCAGTACTGTACCCCAGTGTTATACAGTGACACACCTGTCCCCACCAGTACTGTACCCCAGTGTCATACAGTGACAGACCAGTCCCCACCAGTACTGTAGCCCAGTGTTATACAGCGACACACCTGTCCCCACCAGTACTGTACCCCAGTGTCATACATTAACAGACCTGTCCCCGCCAGTAAAATATCCCGGTGTTATACAGTGTCAGACATGTACCCACTAGTGCTGTACCGCAATGTTATACAGTGACAGATCTGTCCCCACCAGCACTGTACACCAGTTTTATACAGTGACAGACCTGTCTCCACCAGTACTGTACCCCAGTGTTATACAGTGACAGACCTGTCCACACCAGTGCTGTACCCCAGTGTTATACATTAACAGACCCGTCCCCACCGGTGCTGTACCCCAGTGTTATACAGTGACAGACCAGTCCCCACCAGTACTGTACCCCAGAGTTATACAGTGACAGACATGTCCCCACCAGTGCTGTACCCCAGTGTTATACAGTGACTGACCAGTCCCCACCACTACTGTACACCAGTGTTATACAGTGACAGACCCGTCCCCACCAGTACTGTACCCCAGTGTTATTCAAAGACCCACCCCACCAGTGCTGTAACCCAGTGTTATACAGGTACAGACCCGTCCCCACCAGTACTGTACCCCAGTGTTATACAGTGACAGACCAGTCCCCACCAGTACTGTACCCCAGAGTTATACAGTGATAGACATGTCCCCACCAGTGCTGTACCCCAGTGTTATACAGTGACTGACCCGTCCCCACCAATACTGTACACTAGTGTTATACAGTGACAGACCCGTCCCCACCAGTACTGTACCCCAGTGTTATACAGAGACAGACCCACCCCACCAGTGCTGTACCCCAGTGTTATACAGGTACAGACCCGTCCCCACCAGTACTGTTCGCCAGTGTTATACAGTGACAGATCTGTCCCCACCAGTACTGTACCCCAGTGTTATACAGTGACAGACCTGGTCCCACCAGTACTGTACCCCAGTGTTATACATTGACAGACCTGCCCCACCAGTACTGTACCCCAGTGTTATACAGTAATAGACCTGTCCCCACCAGTACTGTACCCCAGTGTTATACAGTGATTGACCTGTCCCCTCCAGTACTATATTCCAGTGTTATACAGTGACAGACCTGTCCCCACCAGTACTGTGCCCCAGTGTTATACAGTGACAGACCCGTCCCCACCAGTGTTGTACCCCAGTGTTATACAGTGACAAACCTGCCCCACCAGTACTGTACCCCAGTGTTATACAGTGACAGACCTGTCCCCACCCATACTGTACCCCAGTGTTATACAGTGACAGATCCGCCCCCACCACTACTGTACCCCAGTGTTATACATTAACAGACCCGTCCCCACCAGTGCTCTACCGCAGTGTTATACAGTGACAGACCTGTCCCCACCAGTACTGTACCCCAGTGTTATACAGTGACAGACCCGTCCCCACCAGTGTTGTACCCCAGTGTTATACAGTGACAGACCTGCCCCACCAGTACTGTACCCCAGTGTTATACAGTGACAGACCTGTCCCCACCCATACTGTACCCCAGTGTTATACAGTGACAGACCTGTCCCCACCAGTACTGTACCCCAGTGTTATACAGTGACAGACCCGTCCCCACCTGTACTGTACCCCAGTGTTATACAGTGACAGACCTGTCCCCACCAGTACTGTACCCCAGTGTTATACAGTGACAGACCTGTCCCCACCAGTACTGTACCCGAGTGTTATACAGTGACAGACCCGTCCCCACCAGTACTGTACCCCAGTGTTATACAGTGACAGACCTGTCCCCACCAGTACTGTACCCCAGTGTTATACATTAACAGACCCGTCCCCACCAGTGTTGTACCCCAGTGTTATACAGTGACAGACCGGTCGCCACCAGTACTGTACACCAGTGTTATGCAGTGACAGACCTGTCCCCACCAGTACTGTACCCCAGTGCTATACAGTGACAGACCAGTCCCCACCAGTACTGTACCCCAGTGTTATACATTAACAGACCCGTCCCCACCAGTGCTGTACCCCAGTGTTATACAGTGACAGACGAGTCCCCACCAGTACTGTACCCCACTGTTATACATTAACAGACCCGTCCCCACCAGTACTGTACCCCAGTGTTATACAGTGACAGACCTGTCCCCACCAGTACTGTACCCCAGTGTTATACAGTGATTGACCTGTCCCCTCCAGTACTATATTCCAATGTTATACAGTGACAGACCCGTCCCCACCAGTACTGTACCCCAGTGTTATCCATTAACAGACCCGTCCCCACCAGTGCTCTGCCGCAGTGTTATACAGTGACAGACCTGTCCCCACCAGTACTGTACCCCAGTGTTATACATTAACAGACCCGTCCCCACCGGTGCTGTACCCCAGTGTTATACAGTGACAGACATATCCCCACCAGTGCTGTACCCCAGTGTTATACAGTGACTGACCCGTCCCCACCAATACTGTACACCAGTGTTATACAGTGACAGACCCGTCCCCACCAGTACTGTAACCCAGTGTTATACAGTGACAGACCTCTCCCCAGCAGTGCTGTGCCCCAGTGTTATACAGTGACAGACCTGTCCCCACCAGTGTTGTACCTCAGTGTTATACAGCGACAGACCTGTCCCCACCAGTAATGTATCCCAATGTTGTACTGTGACAGACCTGCCCCCACCAGTACTGTACCCCAGTGTTATACAGTGACAGACCTGCCCCCACCAGTACTGTACCCCAGTGTTATACAGTGACAGACCTGTCCCCACCAGTACTGTACCCCAGTGTTATACATTAACAGAACCGTCCCGACCAGTGCTCTACCGCAGTATTATACAGTGACAGACCTGTCCCCACCAGTTCTGTTCCCCAGATTTATACAGTGACAGACCCGTCCCCACCAGTACTGTACCCCAGTGTTATACAGTGACAGACCCGTCCCCACCAGTACTGTACCCCAGTCTTATACAGTGAAAGACCTGTCTCCACCAGTACTGTACCCCAGTGTTATACAGTGACTGACCCGTCCCCACCAATACTGTACACCAGTGTTATACAGTGACAGACCCGTCCCCACCAGTACTGTAACCAGTGTTATACAGTGACAGACCCGTCCCCACCAGTACTGTACCCCGGTGTTATACAGTGACAGACCTGTCCCTACCAGTACTGTACCCCAGTGTTATACAGTGACAGACCTGTCCCCACCAGTACTGTACCCCAGTGTTATACAGTGACAGACCTGTCCCCACGAGTACTGTACCCCAGTGTTATACAGTGACAGTCCTGTCCCCACCAGTACTGTACCCCAGTGTTATACAGTGACAGACTTGTCCCCACCTGTACTGTACCCCAGTGTTATACAGTGACAGACCAGTCCCCACCAGTACTGCACCCCAGTGTTATACACTGACAGCTCTCTCAGCACCAGTACTGTACCCCAGTGTTATGCAGTGACAGACCTGTCCCCACCAGCATTGTACCCCAGTGTTATACAGTGAGTTTTCTGTCCCCACCAGTACTGTACGCCAGTGTTATACAGTGACAGACCCGTCCCCACCAGTGCTTTTCCCCAGTGTTACACAGTGAGAGACCTGTCCCCACCACTACTGTACCCCAGTGTTATCCAGTGACAGTCCCTTCCCCACCAGTACTGTAGCCCAGTGTTATACAGTGACAGACCCGTCCCCACCAGTACTGTACCCCAGTGTTATACAGTGACACACCTGTCCCCACCAGTACTGTACCCCAGTGTCATACAGTGACAGACCCGTCCCCACCAGTACTGTACCCCAGTGTTATACAGCGACACACCTGTCCCCACCAGTACTGTACCCCAGTATCATACATTAACAGACCTGTCCCCACCAGTAAAATATCGCGCTGTTATACAGTGTCAGACATGTACCCACTAGTGCTGTACCGCAATGTTATACAGTGACAGATCTGTCCCCACCAGTGCTGTACCCCAGTGTCATACAGTGACAGACCATCCTTGCCAACACTGTACCCCAGTGTTATACAGTGACAGACCTGTCCCCACCAGCACTGTACCCCAGTGTTATACAGTGACAGACCTGTCCCCACCAGTACTGTACCCCAGTGTTATACAGTGACAGACCTGTCCACACCAGTACTATACACCAGTGTTATACAGTGACAGACCTGTCCCCACCAACACTGTACCCCAGTGTTATACAGTGACAGACCTGTCCCCACCAGTAGTGTACGCCAGTGTTATACAGTGACAGACCTGTCTCCACCAGTACTGCACCCCAGTGTTATACAGTGACAGACCTGTCCGCACCAGTACTGTACCCCAGTGTTATACATTGACAGACCTGCCCCACCAGTACTGTACCCCAGTGTTATACAGTAATAGACCTGTCCCCACCAGTACTGTACCCCAGTGTTATACAGTGTTTGACCTGTCCCCTCCAGTACTATATTCCAGTGTTATACAGTGACAGACCTGTCCCCACCAGTACTGTACCCCAGTGTTATACAGTGATTGACCTGTCCCCTCCAGTACTATATTCCTGTGTTATACAATGACAGACCTGTCCCCACCAGTACTGTACCCCAGTGTTATACAGTGACAGACCCGTCCCCACCAGTACTGTACCCCAGTGTTATACAGTGACAGACCTGCCCCACCAGTACTGTACCCCAGTGTTATACAGTGACAGACCTGTCCCCACCCATACTGTACCCCAGTGTTATACATTAACAGACCCGTCCCCACCAGTGCTCTACCGCAGTGTTATACAGTGACAGACCTGTCCCCACCAGTACTGTACCCCAGTGTTATACAGTGACAGACCCGTCCACACCAGTACTGTACCACAGTGTTATACATGAACAGACCCGTCCCCACCAGTGCTGTACCCCAGTTTTATACAGTGACTGACCCGTCCCCACCAGTACTGTACCCCAGTGTTATAGTGACAGACCCGTCCCCACCAGTGCTGTACCCCAGTGTTATACAGTGACTGACCCGTCCCCACCAATACTGTACGCCAGTGTTATACAGTGACAGACCCGTCCCCACCAGTACTGTACCCCAGAGTTATACAGAGACAGACCCATCCCCACCAGTGCTGTACCCCAGTGTTATACAGTGACAGACCTGTCACCTCCAGTACTGTACCCCAGTGATATACAGTGACAGACCGGTCGCCACCAGTACTGTACACCAGTGTTATGCAGTGACAGACATGTCCCCACCAGTACTGTACCCCAGTGTTATACAGTGACAGACCAGTCCCCACCAGTACTGTACCCCAGTGTTATACAGTGCAGACCCGTCCCCACCAGTACTGTAGCCCAGTGTTATACAGTGAAAGACCTGTCCCACCAGTAGTGTGCCCCAGTGTTATACAGTGACAGACCTGTCCCCATTAGTATTGTACCCCAGTGTTATACAGTGACAGACCTGTCCCCACCAGTACTGTATCCCAGTGTTATACAGTGACAGACCCGTCCCCACCAGTGTTGTACCCCAGTGTTATACAGTGACAGACCCGTCCCCACCAGCACTGTACCCCAGTGTTATACAGTGACAGACCCCTCCCCACCAGTACTGTACCCCAGTGTTATACAGTGACAGACCTGTCCCCACCTGTACTGTACCCCAGTGTTATACAGTGACAGACCTGTCCCCACCAGTACTGTACCCCAGTGTTATACAGTGACAGACCTGTCCCCACCAGTACTGTACCCGAGTGTTATACAGTGACAGACCCGTCCCCACCAGTACTGTACCCCAGTGTTATACAGTGACAGACCTGTCCCCACCAGTACTGTACCCCAGTGTTATACAGTGATTGACCTGTCCCCTCCAGTACTATATTCCAGTGTTATACAGTGACAGACCTGTCCCCACCAGTACTGTACCCCAGTGTTATACAGTAACAGACCCGTCCCCACCAGTGTTGTACCCCAGTGTTATACAGTGACAGACCGGTCGCCACCAGTACTGTACACCAGTGTTATGCAGTGACAGACCTGTCCCCACCAGTACTGTACCCCAGTGCTATACAGTGACAGACCAGACCCCACCAGTACTGTACCCCAGTGTTATACATTAACAGACCCGTCCCCACCAGTGCTGTACCCCAGTGTTATACAGTGACAGACGAGTCCCCACCAGTACTGTACCCCACTGTTATACATTAACAGACCCGTCCCCACCAGTACTGTACCCCAGTGTTATACAGTGACAGACCTGTCCCCACCAGTACTGTACCCCAGTGTTATACAGTGACAGACCAGTCCCCACCAGTACTGTACCCCAGTGTTATACAGTGATTGACCTGTCCCCTCCAGTACTATATTCCAGTGTTATACAGTGACAGACCCGTCCCCACCAGTACTGTACCCCAGTGTTATCCATTAACAGACCCGTCCCCACCAGTGCTCTACCGCAGTGTTATACAGTGACAGACCTGTCCCCACCAGTACTGTACCCCAGTGTTATACATTAACAGACCCGTCCCCACCGGTGCTGTACCCCAGTGTTATACAGTGACAGACATGTCCCCACCAGTACTGTACCCCAGTGTTATACAGTGACTGACCCGTCCCCACCAATACTGTACACCAGTGTTATACAGTGACAGACCCGTCCCCACCAGTACTGTAACCCAGTGTTATACAGTGACAGACCCGTCCCCACCAGTACTGTACCCCGGTGTTATACAGTGACAGACCTGTCCCTACCAGTACGGTACCCCAGTGTTATACAGTGACAGACCTCTCCCCAGCAGTGCTGTGCCCCAGTGTTATACAGTGACAGACCTGTCCCCACCAGTGTTGTACCTCAGTGTTATACAGCGACAGACCTGTCCCCACCAGTAATGTATCCCAATGTTGTACTGTGACAGACCTGCCCCCACCGGTACTGTACCCCAGTGTTATACAGTGACAGACCTGCCCCCACCAGTACTGTACCCCAGTGTTATACAGTGACAGACCTGTCCCCACCAGTACTGTACCCCAGTGTTATACATTAACAGACCCGTCCCGACCAGTGCACTACCGCAGTATTGTACAGTGACAGACCTGTCCCCACCAGTTCTGTTCCCCAGATTTATACAGTGACAGACCCGTCCCCACCAGTACTGTACCCCAGTGTTATACAGTGACAGACCCGTCCCCACCAGTACTGTACCCCAGTCTTATACAGTGACAGACCTGTCTCCACCAGTACTGTACCCCAGTGTTATACAGTGACAGACCTGTCCCCACCAGTGCTGTACCCCAGTGTTATACAGTGACAGACCCGTCCCCACCAGTACTGTACCCCAGTGTTATGCAGTGACAGACCTGTTCCCACCAGTGCTGTACCCCAGTGTTATACAGAAACAGACCTGTCCCCACCAGTACTGTACACCGGTGTTATACAGTGACAGATCTTTCCCCACCAGTACTGTACCCCAGTGTTATACAGTGACAGACCCGTCCCCACCAGTGTTGTACCCCAGTGTTATACATTAACAGACCCGTCCCCACCGGTGCTGTACACCAGTGTTATACAGTGACAGACCAGTCCCCACCAGTACTGTACCCCAGAGTTATACAGTGACAGACATGTCCCCACCAGTGCTGTACCCCAGTGTTATACAGTGACTGACCCGTACCCACCAATACTGTACACCAGTGTTATACAGTGACAGACCCGTCCCCACCAGTACTGTAACCCAGTGTTATACAGTGACAGACCCGTCCCCACCAGTACTGTACCCCGGTGTTATACAGTGACAGACCTGTCCCTACCAGTACTGTACCCCAGTGTTATACAGTGACAGACCTGTCCCCACCAGTACTGTACCCCAGTGCTATACAGTGACAGACCTGTCCCCACGAGTACTGTACCCCAGTGTTATACAGTGACAGTCCTGTCCCCACCAGTATTGTACCCCAGTGTTATACAGTGACAGACTTGTCCCCACCAGTACTGTACCCCAGTGTTATACAGTGACAGACCTGTCCCCACGCGTACTGTACCCCAGTGTTATACAGTGACAGTCCTGTCCCCACCAGTACTGTACCCCAGTGTTATACAGTGACAGACTTGTCCCCACCTGTACTGTACCCCAGTGTTATACAGTGACAGACCAGTCCCCACCAGTACTGCACCCCAGTGTTATACACTGACAGCTCTCTCCGCACCAGTACTGTACCCCAGTGTTATGCAGTGACAGACCTGTCCCCACCAGCATTGTACCCCAGTGTTATACAGTGAATTTTCTGTCCCCACCAGTACTGTACGCCAGTGTTATACAGTGACAGACCCGTCCCCACCAGTGCTTTTCCCCAGTGTTACACAGTGAGAGACCTGTCCCCACCACTACTGTACCCCAGTGTTATCCAGTGACAGTCCCTTCCCCACCAGTACTGTAGCCCAGTGTTATACAGTGACAGACCCGTCCCCACCAGTACTGTACCCCAGTGTTATACAGTGACACACCTGTCCCCACCAGTACTGTACCCCAGTGTCATACAGTGACAGACCAGTCCCCACCAGTACTGTACCCCAGTGTTATACAGCGACACACCTGTCCCCACCAGTACTGTACCCCAGTGTCATACATTAACAGACCTGTCCCCGCCAGTAAAATATCCCGGTGTTATACAGTGTCAGACATGTACCCACTAGTGCTGTACCGCAATGTTATACAGTGACAGATCTGTCCCCACCAGCACTGTACCCCAGTTTTATACAGTGACAGACCTGTCTCCACCAGTACTGTACCCCAGTGTTATACAGTGACAGACCTGTCCACACCAGTACTGTACCCCAGTGTTATACAGTGACAGACCCGTCCCCACCAGTACTGTACCCCAGTGTTATGCAGTCACTGACCTGTCCCCACCAGTGCTGTACCCCAGTGTTATACATTAACAGACCCGTCCCCACCGGTGCTGTACCCCAGTGTTATACAGTGACAGACCA
This sequence comes from Cetorhinus maximus, assembly GCF_964194155.1. Classification (NCBI taxonomy): domain Eukaryota; kingdom Metazoa; phylum Chordata; class Chondrichthyes; order Lamniformes; family Cetorhinidae; genus Cetorhinus; species Cetorhinus maximus. The sequence goes on from NW_027597952.1 coordinate 14,214, forward strand.
GTCCCCACCAGTACTGTACCCCAGAGTTATACAGTGACAGACATGTCCCCACCAGTGCTGTACCCCAGTGTTATACAGTGACTGACCCGTCCCCACCACTACTGTACACCAGTGTTATACAGTGACAGACCCGTCCCCACCAGTACTGTACCCCAGTGTTATTCAAAGACCCACCCCACCAGTGCTGTAACCCAGTGTTATACAGGTACAGACCCGTCCCCACCAGTACTGTACCCCAGTGTTATACAGTGACAGACCAGTCCCCACCAGTACTGTACCCCAGAGTTATACAGTGATAGACATGTCCCCACCAGTGCTGTACCCCAGTGTTATACAGTGACTGACCCGTCCCCACCAATACTGTACACTAGTGTTATACAGTGACAGACCCGTCCCCACCAGTACTGTACCCCAGTGTTATACAGAGACAGACCCACCCCACCAGTGCTGTACCCCAGTGTTATACAGGTACAGACCCGTCCCCACCAGTACTGTTCGCCAGTGTTATACAGTGACAGACCTGTCCCCACCAGTACTGTACCCCAGTGTTATACAGTGACAGACCTGGTCCCACCAGTACTGTACCCCAGTGTTATACATTGACAGACCTGCCCCACCAGTACTGTACCCCAGTGTTATACAGTAATAGACCTGTCCCCACCAGTACTGTACCCCAGTGTTATACAGTGATTGACCTGTCCCCTCCAGTACTATATTCCAGTGTTATACAGTGACAGACCTGTCCCCACCAGTACTGTGCCCCAGTGTTATACAGTGACAGACCCGTCGCCACCAGTGTTGTACCCCAGTGTTATACAGTGACAAACCTGCCCCACCAGTACTGTACCCCAGTGTTATACAGTGACAGACCTGTCCCCACCCATACTGTACCCCAGTGTTATACAGTGACAGACCCGCCCCCACCACTACTGTACCCCAGTGTTATACATTAACAGACCCGTCCCCACCAGTGCTCTACCGCAGTGTTATACAGTGACAGACCTGTCCCCACCAGTACTGTACCCCAGTGTTATACAGTGACAGACCCGTCCCCACCAGTGTTGTACCCCAGTGTTATACAGTGACAGACCTGCCCCACCAGTACTGTACCCCAGTGTTATACAGTGACAGACCTGTCCCCACCCATACTGTACCCCAGTGTTATACAGTGACAGACCTGTCCCCACCAGTACTGTACCCCAGTGTTATACAGTGACAGACCCGTCCCCACCTGTACTGTACCCCAGTGTTATACAGTGACAGACCTGTCCCCACCAGTACTGTACCCCAGTGTTATACAGTGACAGACCTGTCCCCACCAGTACTGTACCCGAGTGTTATACAGTGACAGACCCGTCCCCACCAGTACTGTACCCCAGTGTTATACAGTGACAGACCTGTCCCCACCAGTACTGTACCCCAGTGTTATACATTAACAGACCCGTCCCCACCAGTGTTGTACCCCAGTGTTATACAGTGACAGACCGGTCGCCACCAGTACTGTACACCAGTGTTATGCAGTGACAGACCTGTCCCCACCAGTACTGTACCCCAGTGCTATACAGTGACAGAACAGTCCCCACCAGTACTGTACCCCAGTGTTATACATTAACAGACCCGTCCCCACCAGTGCTGTACCCCAGTGTTATACAGTGACAGACGAGTCCCCACCAGTACCGTACCCCACTGTTATACATTAACAGACCCGTCCCCACCAGTACTGTACCCCAGTGTTATACAGTGACAGACCTGTCCCCACCAGTACTGTACCCCAGTGTTATACAGTGATTGACCTGTCCCCTCCAGTACTATATTCCAATGTTATACAGTGACAGACCCGTCCCCACCAGTACTGTACCCCAGTGTTATCCATTAACAGACCCGTCCCCACCAGTGCTCTGCCGCAGTGTTATACAGTGACAGACCTGTCCCCACCAGTACTGTACCCCAGTGTTATACATTAACAGACCCGTCCCCACCGGTGCTGTACCCCAGTGTTATACAGTGACAGACATATCCCCACCAGTGCTGTACCCCAGTGTTATACAGTGACTGACCCGTCCCCACCAATACTGTACACCAGTGTTATACAGTGACAGACCCGTCCCCACCAGTACTGTAACCCAGTGTTATACAGTGACAGACCTCTCCCCAGCAGTGCTGTGCCCCAGTGTTATACAGTGACAGACCTGTCCCCACCAGTGTTGTACCTCAGTGTTATACAGCGACAGACCATGTCCCCACCAGTAATGTATCCCAATGTTGTACTGTGACAGACCTGCCCCCACCAGTACTGTACCCCAGTGTTATACAGTGACAGACCTGCCCCCACCAGTACTGTACCCCAGTGTTATACAGTGACAGACCTGTCCCCACCAGTACTGTACCCCAGTGTTATACATTAACAGAACCGTCCCGACCAGTGCTCTACCGCAGTATTATACAGTGACAGACCTGTCCCCACCAGTTCTGTTCCCCAGATTTATACAGTGACAGACCCGTCCCCACCAGTACTGTACCCCAGTGTTATACAGTGACAGACCCGTCCCCACCAGTACTGTACCCCAGTCTTATACAGTGAAAGACCTGTCTCCACCAGTACTGTACCCCAGTGTTATACAGTGACAGACCTGTCCCCACCAGTGCTGTACCCCAGTGTTATACAGTGACAGACCCGTCCCCACCAGTACTGTACCCCAGGGTTATACAGTGACAGACCTGTCCCCACCAGTACTGTACACCGGTGTTATACAGTGACAGATCTTTCCCCACCAGTACTGTACCCCAGTGTTATACAGTGACAGACCCGTCCCGACCAGTGTTGTACCCCAGTGTTATACATTAACAGACCCGTCCCCACCAGTGCTCTACCGCAGTGTTATACAGTGACAGACCTGTCCCCACCAGTACTGTACCCCAGTGTTATACAGTGACAGACCCGTCCCCACCAGTGTTGTACCCCAGTGTTATACAGTGACAGACCTGCCCCACCAGTACTGTACCCCAGTGTTATACAGTGACAGACCTGTCCCCACCCATACTGTACCCCAGTGTTATACAGTGACAGACCTGTCCCCACCAGTACTGTACCCCAGTGTTATACAGTGACAGACCCGTCCCCACCTGTACTGTACCCCAGTGTTATACAGTGACAGACCTGTCCCCACCAGTACTGTACCCCAGTGTTATACAGTGACAGACCTGTCCCCACCAGTACTGTACCCGAGTGTTATACAGTGACAGACCCGTCCCCACCAGTACTGTACCCCAGTGTTATACAGTGACAGACCTGTCCCCACCTGTACTGTACCCCAGTGTTATACATTAACAGACCCGTCCCCACCAGTGTTGTACCCCAGTGTTATACAGTGACAGACCGGTCGCCACCAGTACTGTACACCAGTGTTATGCAGTGACAGACCTGTCCCCACCAGTACTGTACCCCAGTGCTATACAGTGACAGACCAGTCCCCACCAGTACTGTACCCCAGTGTTATACATTAACAGACCCGTCCCCACCAGTGCTGTACCCCAGTGTTATACAGTGACAGACGAGTCCCCACCAGTACTGTACCCCACTGTTATACATTAACAGACCCGTCCCCACCAGTACTGTACCCCAGTGTTATACAGTGACAGACCTGTCCCCACCAGTACTGTACCCCAGTGTTATACAGTGATTGACCTGTCCCCTCCAGTACTATATTCCAGTGTTATACAGTGACAGACCCGTCCCCACCAGTACTGTACCCCAGTGTTATCCATTAACAGACCTGTCCCCACCAGTGCTCTGCCGCAGTGTTATACAGTGACAGACCTGTCCCCACCAGTACTGTACCCCAGTGTTATACATTAACAGACCCGTCCCCACCGGTGCTGTACCCCAGTGTTATACAGTGACAGACATGTCCCCACCAGTGCTGTACCCCAGTGTTATACAGTGACTGACCCGTCCCCACCAATACTGTACACCAGTGTTATACAGTGACAGACCCGTCCCCACCAGTACTGTAACCCAGTGTTATACAGTGACAGACCTCTCCCCAGCAGTGCTGTGCCCCATTGTTATACAGTGACAGACCTGTCCACACCAGTGTTGTACCTCAGTGTTATACAGCGACAGACCTGTCCCCACCAGTAATGTATCCCAATGTTGTACTGTGACAGACCTGCCCCCACCAGTACTGTACCCCAGTGTTATACAGTGACAGACCTGCCCCCACCAGTACTGTACCCCAGTGTTATACAGTGACAGACCTGTCCCCACCAGTTCTGTTCCCCAGATTTATACAGTGACAGACCCGTCCCCACCAGTACTGTACCCCAGTGTTATACAGTGACAGACCCGTCCCCACCAGTACTGTACCCCAGTCTTATACAGTGAAAGACCTGTCTCCACCAGTACTGTACCCCAGTGTTATACAGTGACAGACCTGTCCCCACCAGTGCTGTACCCCAGTGTTATACAGTGACAGACCCGTCCCCACCAGTACTGTACCCCAGGGTTATACAGTGACAGACCTGTCCCCACCAGTACTGTACACCGGTGTTATACAGTGACAGATCTTTCCCCACCAGTACTGTACCCCAGTGTTATACAGTGACAGACCCGTCCCCACCAGTGTTGTACCCCAGTGTTATACATTAACAGATCCGTCCCCACCGGTGCTGTACACCAGTGTTATACAGTGACAGACCAGTCCCCACCAGTACTGTACCCCAGTGTTATACAGTGACAGACCTGTCCCCACCAGTACTGTACCCCAGTGTTATACAGTGACAGACCTGTCCCCACCAGTACTGTACCCCAGTGTTATACAGTGACAGACCTGTCCCCACGAGTACTGTACCCCAGTGTTATACAGTGACAGTCCTGTCCCCACCAGTATTGTACCCCAGTGTTATACAATGACAGACTTGTCCCCACCAGTACTGTACCCCTGTGTTATACAGTGACAGACCTGTCCCCACGAGTACTGTACCCCAGTGTTATACAGTGACAGTCCTGTCCCCACCAGTACTGTACCCCAGTGTTATACAGTGACAGACTTGTCCCCACCTGTACTGTACCCCAGTGTTATACAGTGACAGACCAGTCCCCACCAGTACTGCACCCCAGTGTTATACACTGACAGGTCTCTCCGCACCAGTACTGTACCCCAGTGTTATGCAGTGACAGACCTGTCCCCACCAGCATTGTACCCCAGTGTTATACTGTGAGTTTTCTGTCCCCACCAGTACTGTACGCCAGTGTTATACAGTGACAGACCCGTCCCCACCAGTGCTTTTCCCCAGTGTTACACAGTGAGAGACCTGTCCCCACCACTACTGTACCCCAGTGTCATACAGTGACAGACCAGTCCCCACCAGTACTGTACCCCAGTGTTATACAGCGACACACCTGTCCCCACCAGTACTGTACCCCAGTGTCATACATTAACAGACCTGTCCCCGCCAGTAAAATATCCCGGTGTTATACAGTGTCAGACATGTACCCACTAGTGCTGTACCGCAATGTTATACAGTGACAGATCTGTCCCCACCAGCACTGTACCCCAGTGTTATACAGTGAAAGACCTGTCTCCACCAGTACTGTACCCCAGTGTTATACAGTGACAGACCTGTCCACACCAGTACTATACCCCAGTGTTATACAGTGACAGACCCGTCCCCACCAGTACTGTACCCCAGTGTTATGCAGTCACTGACCTGTCCCCACCAGTGCTGTACCCCAGTGTTATACATTAACAGACCCGTCCCCACCGGTGCTGTACCCCAGTGTTATACAGTGACAGACCAGTCCCCACCAGTACTGTACCCCAGAGTTATACAGTGACAGACATGTCCCCACCAGTGCTGTACCCCAGTGTTATACAGTGACTGACCCGTCCCCACCACTACTGTACACCAGTGTTATACAGTGACAGACCCGTCCCCACCAGTACTGTACCCCAGTGTTATTCAAAGACCCACCCCACCAGTGCTGTAACCCAGTGTTATACAGGTACAGACCCGTCCCCACCAGTACTGTACCCCAGTGTTATACAGTGACAGACCAGTCCCCACCAGTACTGTACCCCAGAGTTATACAGTGACAGACATGTCCCCACCAGTGCTGTACCCCAGTGTTATACAGTGACAGACCTGTCCCCACCAGTACTGTACCCCAGTGTTATACAGTGACAGACATGTCCCCACCAGTGCTGTACCCCAGTGTTATACAGTGACTGACCCGTCCCCACCAATACTGTTCACCAGTGTTATACAGTGACAGACCCGTCCCCACCAGTACTGTACCCCAGTGTTATACAGAGACAGACCCACCCCACCAGTGCTGTACCCCAGTGTTATACAGGTACAGACCCGTCCCCACCAGTACTGTTCGCCAGTGTTATACAGTGACAGACCCGTCCCCACCGGTGCTGTACCCCAGTGTTATACAGTGACAGACCAGTCCCCACCAGTACTGTACCCCAGAGTTATACAGTGACAGACATGTCCCCACCAGTGCTGTACCCCAGTGTTATACAGTGACTGACCCGTCCCCACCACTACTGTACACCAGTGTTATACAGTGACAGACCCGTCCCCACCAGTACTGTACCCCAGTGTTATTCAAAGACCCACCCCACCAGTGCTGTAACCCAGTGTTATACAGGTACAGACCCGTCCCCACCAGTACTGTACCCCAGTGTTATACAGTGACAGACCAGTCCCCACCAGTACTGTACCCCAGAGTTATACAGTGATAGACATGTCCCCACCAGTGCTGTACCCCAGTGTTATACAGTGACTGACCCGTCCCCACCAATACTGTACACTAGTGTTATACAGTGACAGGCGCGTCCCCACCAGTACTGTACCCCAGTGTTATACAGAGACAGACCCACCCCACCAGTGCTGTACCCCAGTGTTATACAGGTACAGACCCGTCCCCACCAGTACTGTTCGCCAGTGTTATACAGTGACAGACCTGTCCCCACCAGTACTGTACCCCAGTGTTATACAGTGATTGACCTGTCCCCTCCAGTACTATATTCCAGTGTTATACAGTGACAGACCTGTCCCCACCAGTACTGTGCCCCAGTGTTATACAGTGACAGACCCGTCCCCACCAGTGTTGTACCCCAGTGTTATACAGTGACAAACCTGCCCCACCAGTACTGTACCCCAGTGTTATACAGTGACAGACCTGTCCCCACCCATACTGTACCCCAGTGTTATACAGTGACAGACCCGCCCCCACCACTACTGTACCCCAGTGTTATACATTAACAGACCCGTCCCCACCAGTGCTCTACCGCAGTGTTATACAGTGACAGACCTGTCCCCACCAGTACTGTACCCCAGTGTTATACAGTGACAGACCCGTCCTCACCAGTGTTGTACCCCAGTGTTATACAGTGACAGACCTGCCCCACCAGTACTGTACCCCAGTGTTATACAGTGACAGACCTGTCCCCACCCATACTGTACCCCAGTGTTATACAGTGACAGACCTGTCCCCACCAGTACTGTACCCCAGTGTTATACAGTGACAGACCCGTCCCCACCTGTACTGTACCCCAGTGTTATACAGTGACAGACCTGTCCCCACCAGTACTGTACCCGAGTGTTATACAGTGACAGACCTGTCCCCACCAGTACTGTACCCGAGTATTATACAGTGACAGACCCGTCCCCACCAGTACTGTACCCCAGTGTTATACAGTGACAGACCGGTCGCCACCAGTACTGTACACCAGTGTTATGCAGTGACAGACCTGTCCCCACCAGTACTGTACCCCAGTGCTATACAGTGACAGACCAGTCCCCACCAGTACTGTACCCCAGTGTTATACATTAACAGACCCGTCCCCACCAGTGCTGTACCCCAGTGTTATACAGTGACAGACGAGTCCCCACCAGTACTGTACCCCACTGTTATACATTAACAGACCCGTCCCCACCAGTACTGTACCCCAGTGTTATACAGTGACAGACCTGTCCCCACCAGTACTGTACCCCAGTGTTATACAGTGATTGACCTGTCCCCTCCAGTACTATATTCCAGTGTTATACAGTGACAGACCCGTCCCCACCAGTACTGTACCCCAGTGTTATCCATTAACAGACCCGTCCCCACCAGTGCTCTGCCGCAGTGTTATACAGTGACAGACCTGTCCCCACCAGTACTGTACCCCAGTGTTATTCATTAACAGACCCGTCCCCACCGGTGCTGTACCCCAGTGTTATACAGTGACAGACATGTCCCCACCAGTGCTGTACCCCAGTGTTATACAGTGACTGACCCGTCCCCACCAATACTGTACACCAGTGTTATACAGTGACAGACCCGTCCCCACCAGTACTGTAACCCAGTGTTATACAGTGACAGACCTCTCCCCAGCAGTGCTGTGCCCCAGTGTTATACAGTGACAGACCTGTCCCCACCAGTGTTGTACCTCAGTGTTATACAGCGACAGACCTGTCCCCACCAGTAATGTATCCCAATGTTGTACTGTGACAGACCTGCCCCCACCAGTACTGTACCCCAGTGTTATACAGTGACAGACCTGCCCCCACCAGTACTGTACCCCAGTGTTATACAGTGACAGACCTGTCCCCACCAGTACTGTACCCCAGTGTTATACATTAACAGAACCGTCCCGACCAGTGCTCTACCGCAGTATTATACAGTGACAGACCTGTCCCCACCAGTTCTGTTCCCCAGATTTATACAGTGACAGACCCGTCCCCACCAGTACTGTACCCCAGTGTTATACAGTGACAGACCCGTCCCCACCAGTACTGTACCCCAGTCTTATACAGTGAAAGACCTGTCTCCACCAGTACTGTACCCCAGTGTTATACAGTGACAGACCTGTCCCCACCAGTGCTGTACCCCAGTGTTATACAGTGACAGACCCGTCCCCACCAGTACTGTACCCCAGGGTTATACAGTGACAGACCTGTCCCCACCAGTACTGTACACCGGTGTTATACAGTGACAATTCTTTCCCCACCAGTACTGTACCCCAGTGTTATACAGTGACAGACCCGTCCCCACCAGTGTTGTACCCCAGTGTTATACATTAACAGATCCGTCCCCACCGGTGCTGTACACCAGTGTTATACAGTGACAGACCAGTCCCCACCAGTACTGTACCCCAGTGTTATACAGTGACAGACCTGTCCCCACCAGTACTGTACCCCAGTGTTATACAGTGACAGACCTGTCCCCACCAGTACTGTACCCCAGTGTTATACAGTGACAGACCTGTCCCCACGAGTACTGTACCCCAGTGTTATACAGTGACAGTCCTGTCCCCACCAGTATTGTACCCCAGTGTTATACAATGACAGACTTGTCCCCACCAGTACTGTACCCCAGTGTTATACAGTGACAGACCTGTCCCCACGAGTACTGTACCCCAGTGTTATACAGTGACAGTCCTGTCCCCACCAGTACTGTACCCCAGTGTTATACAGTGACAGACTTGTCCCCACCTGTACTGTACCCCAGTGTTATACAGTGACAGACCAGTCCCCACCAGTACTGCACCCCAGTGTTATACACTGACAGGTCTCTCCGCACCAGTACTGTACCCCAGTGTTATGCAGTGACAGACCTGTCCCCACCAGCATTGTACCCCAGTGTTATACAGTGAGTTTTCTGTCCCCACCAGTACTGTACGCCAGTGTTATACAGTGACAGACCCGTCCCCACCAGTGCTTTTCCCCAGTGTTACACAGTGAGAGACCTGTCCCCACCACTACTGTACCCCAGTGTCATACAGTGACAGACCAGTCCCCACCAGTACTGTACCCCAGTGTTATACAGCGACACACCTGTCCCCACCAGTACTGTACCCCAGTGTCATACATTAACAGACCTGTCCCCGCCAGTAAAATATCCCGGTGTTATACAGTGTCAGACATGTACCCACTAGTGCTGTACCGCAATGTTATACAGTGACAGATCTGTCCCCACCAGCACTGTACCCCAGTGTTATACAGTGACAGACCTGTCTCCACCAGTACTGTACCCCAGTGTTATACAGTGACAGACCTGTCCACACCAGTACTATACCCCAGTGTTATACAGTGACAGACCCGTCCCCACCAGTACTGTACCCCAGTGTTATGCAGTCACTGACCTGTCCCCACCAGTGCTGTACCCCAGTGTTATACATTAACAGACCCGTCCCCACCGGTGCTGTACCCCAGTGTTATACAGTGACAGACCAGTCCCCACCAGTACTGTACCCCAGAGTTATACAGTGACAGACATGTCCCCACCAGTGCTGTACCCCAGTGTTATACAGTGACTGACCCGTCCCCACCACTACTGTACACCAGTGTTATACAGTGACAGACCCGTCCCCACCAGTACTGTACCCCAGTGTTATTCAAAGACCCACCCCACCAGTGCTGTAACCCAGTGTTATACAGGTACAGACCCGTCCCCACCAGTACTGTACCCCAGTGTTATACAGTGACAGACCAGTCCCCACCAGTACTGTACCCCAGAGTTATACAGTGACAGACATGTCCCCACCAGTGCTGTAGCCCAGTGTTATACAGTGACAGACCTGTCCCCACCAGTACTGTACCCCAGTGTTATACAGTGACAGACATGTCCCCACCAGTGCTGTACCCCAGTGTTATACAGTGACTGACCCGTCCCCACCAATACTGTACACCAGTGTTATACAGTGACAGACCCATCCCCACCAGTACTGTACCCCAGTGTTATACAGAGACAGACCCACCCCACCAGTGCTGTACCCCAGTGTTATACAGGTACAGACCCGTCCCCACCAGTACTGTTCGCCAGTGTTATACAGTGACAGACCTGTCCCCACCAGTACTGTACCCCAGTGTTATACAGTGACAGACCTGCCCCACCAGTACTGTACCCCAGTGTTATACAGTAATAGACCTGTCCCCACCAGTACTGTACCCCAGTGTTATACAGTGATTGACCTGTCCCCTCCAGTACTATATTCCAGTGTTATACAGTGACAGACCTGTCCCCACCAGTACTGTGCCCCAGTGTTATACAGTGACAGACCCGACCCCACCAGTGTTGTACCCCAGTGTTATACAGTGACAAACCTGCCCCACCAGTACTGTACCCCAGTGTTATACAGTGACAGACCTGTCCCCACCCATACTGTACCCCAGTGTTATACAGTGACAGACCCGCCCCCACCACTACTGTACCCCAGTGTTATACATTAACAGACCCGTCCCCACCAGTGCTCTACCGCAGTGTTATACAGTGACAGACCTGTCCCCACCAGTACTGTACCCCAGTGTTATACAGTGACAGCCCCGTCCCCACCAGTACTGTACCTGGGTGTTATACATTAACAGACCCGTCCCCACCATTGCTGTACCCCAGTGTTATGCAGTGACAGACCCGTCCCCACCAGTACTGTACCCCAGTGTTATTCAGTGACAGACACGTCCCCACCAGTACTGTACTCCAGTGTTATACAGTGACAGACCCATTCCCACCAGTACTGTAACCCAGTGTTATAAAGTGACAGACCTGTCTCCACCAGTACTGTACCCCAGTGTTATACAGTGACAGACCTGTCCCCACCAGTGCTGTACCCCAGTGTTATACAGTGACAGACCCGTCCCCACCAGTACTGTACCCCAGTGTTATACAGTGACAGACCCATTCCCACCAGTACTGTAACCCAGTGTTATAAAGTGACAGACCTGTCCCCACCAGTGCTGTACCCCAGTGTTATACAGTGACAGACCCGTCCCCACCAGTACTGTACCCCAGTGTTATACAGTGACAGACCCGTCCCCACCAGTACTGTACCCCAGTGTTATACAGTGACAGACCCATTCCCACCAGTACTGTAACCCAGTGTTATAAAGTGACAGACTTGTCTCCACCAGTACTGTACCCCAGAGTTATACAGTGACAGACATGTCCCCACCAGTGCTGAACCCCAGTGTTATACAGTGACTGACCCGTCCCCACCAATACTGTACACCAGTGTTATACAGTGACAGACCCGTCCCCACCAGTACTGTACCCCAGTGTTATACAGAGACAGACCCACCCCACCAGTGCTGTACCCCAGTGTTATACAGGTACAGACCAGTCCCCACCAGTACTGTACCCCAGTGTTATACAGTGATTGACCTGTCCCCTCCAGTACTATATTCCAGTGTTATACAATGACAGACCTGTCCCCACCAGTACTGTACCCCAGTGTTATACAGTGACAGACCCGTCCCCACCAGTGTTGTACCCCAGTGTTATACAGTGACAGACCTGCCCCACCAGTACTGTACCCCAGTGTTATACAGTGACAGATCTGTCCCCACCCATAATGTACCCCAGTGTTATACATTAACAGACCCGTCCCCACCAGTGCTCTACCGCAGTGTTATACAGTGACAGACCTGTCCCCACCAGTACTGTACCCCAGTGTTATACAGTGACAGACCCGTCCACACCAGTACTGTACCCCAGTGTTATACATGAACAGACCCGTCCCCACCAGTGCTGTACCCCAGTTTTATACAGTGACTGACCCGTCCCCACCAGTGCTGTACCCCAGTGTTATACAGTGACTGACCCGTCCCCACCAATACTGTACGCCAGTGTTATACAGTGACAGACCCGTCCCCACCAGTACTGTACCCCAGTGTTATACAGAGACAGACCCGTCCCCACCAGTACTGTACCCCAGTGTTATACAGAGACAGACCCATCCCCACCAGTGCTGTACCCCAGTGTTATACAGGGACAGACCCGTCCTCACCAATACTGTAGCCCAGTGTTATACAGTGACGGACCTGTCCCACCAGTAGTGTGCCACAGTGTTATACACTGACAGACCTGTCACCTCCAGTGCTGTACCCCAGTGATATACAGTGACATACCTGTCCCCGCCAGTACTGTTACCCAACGTTATACAATGAATGACCTCTCCACACGAATGCAGTACACCCGTGTTATAAAGTGACAGACCTGTCCCCACCAGTACTGTACCCCAGTGTTATACAGTGACAGACCTGTCCCCACCAGTACTGTACCCCAGTGTTATACAGTGACTGACCGGTCCCCACCAGTACTGTACCCCAGTGTTATACAGTGACAGACCCGTCCCCACCAGTACTGTACCCCAGTGTTATACAGTGACAGACCTGTCCCCACCAGTACTGTACCCCAGTGTTATACAGTGACAGACCTCTCCCCACCGGTACTGTACCCCAGTGTTATACAGTGACAGAGCCGTCCCCACCAGTACTGTACCCCAGTGTTATACAGTGACAGACCCGTCCCCACCAGTTCTGTTCCCCAGTGTTATACAGAAACAGACCCGTCCCCAACAGTGCAGTACCCCAGTGTTATACAGAAACAGACCTGTCCCCACCAGTACTGTACACCAGTGTTATACAGTGACAGACCTGTCCCCACCAGTACTGTACCCCAGAGTTATAGAGTGACAGACCCGTCCCCACCAGTACTGTACCCCAGTGTTATACATTAACAGACCCGTCCCCACCAGTGCTTTACCCCAGTGTTATGCAGTGACAGACCGGTCGCCACCAGTACTGTAGCCCAGTGTTATACAGTGAAAGACCTTTCCCACCAGTTGTGTGCCCCAGTGTTATACAGAGACAGACCTGTCCCCATTAGTATTGTACCCCAGTGTTATACAGTGACAGACCTGTCCCCACCAGTACTGTATCCCAGTGTTATAGAGTGACAGACCCGTCCCCACCAGTACTGTACCCCAGTGTTATACATTAACAGACCCGTCCCCACCAGTGCTATACCCCAGTGTTATACAGTGACAGACCCGTCCCCACCAGTACTGTACCCCAGTGTTATACAGTGACAGACCCGTCCCCACCAGTACTGTATCCCAGTGTTATACAGTGACAGACTCGTCCCCACCAGTACTGTACCCCAGTGTTATACAGTGACAGACCTGTCCCCACCAGTACTGTACCCCAGTGTTATACAGTGATTGACCTGTCCCCTCCAGTACTATATTCCAGTGTTATACAGTGACAGACCTGTCCCCACCAGTACTGTGCCCCAGTGTTATACAGTGACAGACCCGTCCCCACCAGTACTGTATCCCAGTGTTATACAGTGACAGACTCGTCCCCACCAGTACTGTACCCCAGTGTTATACAGTGACAGACCTGTCCCCACCAGTACTGTACCCCAGTGTTATACAGTGATTGACCTGTCCCCTCCAGTACTATATTCCAGTGTTATACAGTGACAGACCTGTCCCCACCGGTACTGTACCCCAGTGTTATACAGTGACAGACCCGTCCCCACCAGTGTTGTACCCCTGTGTTATACAGTGACAGACCCGTCGCCACCAGTACTGTACACCAGTGTTATGCAGTGACAGACCTGTCCCCACCAGTACTGTACCCCAGTGTTATACAGTGACAGACCAGTCCCCACCAGTACTGTACCCCAGTGTTATACATTAACAGACCCGTTCCCACCATTGCTGTGCCCCAGTGTTATACAGTGACAGACCAGTCCCCACCAGTACTGTACCCCAGTGTTATACATTAACAGACCCGTCCCCACCAGTACTGTACCCCAGTGTTATACAGTGACAGACCTGTCCCCACCAGTACTGTACCCCAGTGTTATACAGTGACAGACCTGTCCCCACCAGTACTGTACCCCAGTGTTATACAGTGATTGACCTGTCCCCTCCAGTACTATATTCCAGTGTTATACAGTGACAGACCCGTCCCCACCAGTACTGTACCCCAGTGTTATCCATTAACAGACCCGTCCCCACCAGTGCTCTACCGCAGTGTTATACAGTGACAGACCTGTCCCCACCAGTACTGTACCCCAGTGTTATACATTGACAGACCCGTCCCCACCGGTGCTGTACCCCAGTGTTATACAGTGACAGACCAGTCCCCACCAGTACTGTACCCCAGAGTTATACAGTGAAAGACATGTCCCCACCAGTGCTGTACCCCAGTGTTATACAGTGACTGACCCGTCCCCACCAATACTGTACACCAGTGTTATACAGTGACAGACCCGTCCCCACCAGTACTGTAACCCAGTGTTATACAGTGACAGACCCGTCCCCACCAGTACTGTACCCCAGTGTTATACAGTGACAGACCTGTCCCTACCAGTACTGTCCCCCAGTGTTATACAGTGACAGACCTCTCCCCAGCAGTGCTGTGCCCCAGTGTTATACAGTGACAGACCTGTCCCCACCAGTGTTGTACCTCAGTGTTATACAGCGACAGACCTGTCCCCACCAGTAATGTATCCCAATGTTGTACTGTGACAGACCTGCCCCCACCAGTACTGTACCCCAGTGTTATACAGTGACAGACCTGTCCCTACCAGTACTGTACCCCAGTGTTATACAGAGACAGACCTGCCCCCACCAGTACTGTACCCCAGTGTTATACAGAAACAGACCTGTCCCCACCAGTTCTGTTCCCCAGATTTATACAGTGACAGACCCGTCCCCACCAGTACTGTACACCAGTGTTATACAGTGACAGATTTGTCCCCACCAGTACTGTACCCCAGTGTTATACAGTGACAGACCCGTCCCCACCAGTGCTGTACCCCAGTGTTATACATTAACAGACCCGTCCCCACCAGTACTGTACCCCAGTGTTATACAGTGACAGACCAGTCCCCACCAGTACTGTACCCCAGAGTTATACAGTGACAGACATGTCCCCACCAGTGCTGTACCCCAGTGTTATACAGTGACTGACCCGTCCCCACCAATACTGTACCCCAGTGTTATACAGTGACAGACCCGTCCCCACCAGTACTGTAACCCAGTGTTATACAGTGACAAACCCGTTCCCACCAGTACTGTACCCCGGTGTTATAAAGTGACAGACCTGTCCCTACCAGTACTGTACCCCAGTGTTATACAGTGACAGACCTGTCTCCACCAGTACTGTACCACAGTGTTATACAGTGACAGACCTGTCCCCACGAGTACTGTACCCCAGTGTTATACAGTGACAGTCCTGTCCCCACCAGTATTGTACCCCAGTGTTATACAGTGACAGACTTGTCCCCACCAGTACTGTACCCCAGTGTTATACAGTGACCGACCTGTCCCCACCAGTACTGTACCCCAGTGTTATACAGTAACAGTCCTGTGCCCATCAGTACTGTGCCCCAGTGTTATACAGTGACAGACGTGTCCCCACCTGTACTGTACCCCAGTGTTATACAGTGACAGACCAGTCCCCACCAGTACTGCACCCCAGTGTTATACACTGACAGGTCTCTCCGCACCAGTACTGTACCCCAGTGTTATGCAGTGTCAGACCTGTCCCCAGCAGCATTGTACCCCAGTGTTATACAGTGAGTTTTCTGTCCCCACCAGTATTGTACGCCAGTGTTATACAGTGACAGACCCGTCCCCACCAGTGCTTTTCCCCAGTGTTACACAGTGAGAGACCTGTCCCCACCACTACTGTACCCCAGTGTTATCCAGTGACAGTCCCTTCCCCACCAGTACTGTAGCCCAGTGTTATACAGTGACAGACCCGTCCCCACCAGTACTGTACCCCAGTGTTATACAGTGACACACCTGTCCCCACCAGTACTGTACCCCAGTGTCATACAGTGACAGACCCGTCCCCACCAGTACTGTACCCCAGTGTTATACAGCGACACACCTGTCCCCACCAGTACTGTACCCCAGTGTCATACATTAACAGACCTGTCCCCGCCAGTAAAATATCCCGGTGTTATACAGTGTCAGACATGTACCCACTAGTGCTGTACCGCAATGTTATACAGTGACAGATCTGTCCCCACCAGTGCTGTACGCCAGTGTCATACAGTGACAGACCATCCCTGCCAACACTGTACCCCAGTGTTATACAGTGACAGATCTGTCCCCACCAGCACTGTACCCCAGTGTTATACAGTGACAGACCTGTCCCAACCAGTACTGTACCCCAGTGTTATACAGTGACAGACGTGTCCACACCAGTACTATACCCCAGTGTTATACAGTGACAGACCTGTCCCCACCAACACTGTACCCCAGTGTTATACAGTGACAGACCTGTCCCCACCAACACTGTACCCCAGTGTTATACAGTGACAGACCTGTCCCCACCAGTACTGTACCCCAGTGTCATACAGGGACAGACCCGTCCCCACCAGTACTGTACCCCAGTGGTATACAGCGACACACCTGTCCCCACCAGTACTGTACCCCAGTGTCATACATTAACAGACCTGTCCCCACCAGTAATATATCCCAGTGTTATACAGTGTCAGACATGTACCCACTAGTGCTGTACCGCAATGTTGTACAGTGACAGATATGTCCCCACCAGTGCTGTACCCCAGTGTCATACAGTGACAGACCATCCCTGCCAACACTGTACCCCACTGTTATACAGTGACAGACCTGTCCCCACCAGCACTGTACCCCAGTGTTATACAGTGACAGACCTGTCTCCACCAGTACTGTACCCCAGTGTTATACAGTGACAGACCTGTCCACACCAGTACTATACCCCAGTGTTATACAGTGACAGACCTGTCCCCACCAACACTGTACCCCAGTGTTATACAGTGACAGACCTGTCCCCACCAGTAGTGTACCCCAGTGTTATACAGTGACAGACCTGCCTCCACCAGTACTGTACCCCAGTGTTATACAGTGACAGACCTGTCCCCACCAGTACTATACCCCAGTGTTATACAGTGACTGACCCGTCCCCACCAGTACTGTACCCCAGTGTTATGCAGTGACTGACCTGTCCCCACCAGTGCTGTACCCCAGTGTTATACATTAACAGACCCGTCCCCACCCGTGCTGTACCCCAGTGTTATACAGTGACAGACCAGTCCCCACCAGTACTGTACCCCAGAGTTATACAGTGACAGACATGTCCCCACCAGTGCTGTACCCCAGTGTTATACAGTGACTGACCCGTCCCCACCATTACTGTACACCAGTGTTATACAGTGACAGACCCGTCCCCACCAGTACTGTACCCCAGTGTTATACAGAGAAAGACCCACCCCACCAGTGCTGTACCCCAGTGTTATACAGGTACAGACCCGTCCCCACCAGTACTGTACCCCAGTGTTATACAGTGACAGACCAGTCCCCACCAGTACTGTACCCCAGAGTTATACAGTGACAGACATGTCCCCACCAGTGCTGTACCCCAGTGTTATACAGTGACTGACCCGTCCCCACCAATACTGTACACCAGTGTTATACAGTGACAGACCCGTCCCCACCAGTACTGTACCCCAGTGTTATACAGAGACAGACCCACCCCACCAGTGCTGTACCCCAGTGATATACAGTGACATACCTGTCCCCACCAGTACTGGTACCCAACGTTATACAATGAAAGCCCTGTCCCCACGAATGCAGTACACCCGTGTTATACAGTGACAGACCTGTCCCCATTAGTATTGTACCCCAGTGTTATACAGTGACAGACCTGTCCCCACCTGTACTGTACCCCAGTGTTATACAGTGACAGACCTGTCCCCACCAGTACTGTACCCGAGTGTTATACAGTGACAGACCTGTCCCCACCAGTACTGTACCCCAGTGTTATACAGTGACAGACCTGGTCCCACCAGTACTGTACCCCAGTGTTATACATTGACAGACCTGCCCCACCAGTACTGTACCCCAGTGTTATACAGTAATAGACCTGTCCCCACCAGTACTGTACCCCAGTGTTATACAGTGATTGACCTGTCCCCTCCAGTACTATATTCCAGTGTTATACAGTGACAGACCTGTCCCCACCAGTACTGTACCCCAGTGTTATACAGTGACAGCCCCGTCCCCACCAGTATTGTACCTGACTGTTATACATTAACAGACCCGTCCCCACCAGTGCTGTACCCCAGTGTTATGCAGTGACAGACCCGTCCCCACCAGTACTGTACCCCAGTGTTATACAGTGACACACCTGTCCCCACCAGTACTGTACCCCAGTGTCATACAGTGACAGACCCGTCCCCACCAGTACTGTACCCCAGTGTTATACAGCGACACACCTGTCCCCACCAGTACTGTACCCCAGTGTCATACATTAACAGACCTGTCCCCGCCAGTAAAATATCCCGGTGTTATACAGTGTCAGACATGTACCCACTAGTGCTGTACCGCAATGTTATACAGTGACAGATCTGTCCCCACCAGTGCTGTACGCCAGTGTCATACAGTGACAGACCATCCCTGCCAACACTGTACCCCAGTGTTATACAGTGACAGACCTGTCCCCACCAGCACTGTACCCCAGTGTTATACAGTGACAGACCTGTCCCAACCAGTACTGTACCCCAGTGTTATACAGTGACAGACGTGTCCACACCAGTACTATACCCCAGTGATATACAGTGACAGACCTGTCCCCACCAACACTGTACCCCAGTGTTATACAGTGACAGACCTGTCCCCACCAACACTGTACCCCAGTGTTATACAGTGACAGACCTGTCCCCACCAGTACTGTACCCCAGTGTCATACAGGGACAGACCCGTCCCCACCAGTACTGTACCCCAGTGGTATACAGCGACACACCTGTCCCCACCAGTACTGTACCCCAGTGTCATACATTAACAGACCTGTCCCCACCAGTAATATATCCCAGTGTTATACAGTGTCAGACATGTACCCACTAGTGCTGTACCGCAATGTTGTACAGTGACAGATATGTCCCCACCAGTGCTGTACCCCAGTGTCATACAGTGACAGACCATCCCTGCCAACACTGTACCCCACTGTTATACAGTGACAGACCTGTCCCCACCAGCACTGTACCCCAGTGTTATACAGTGACAGACCTGTCTCCACCAGTACTGTACCCCAGTGTTATACAGTGACAGACCTGTCCACACCAGTACTATACCCCAGTGTTATACAGTGACAGACCTGTCCCCACCAACACTGTACCCCAGTGTTATACAGTGACAGACCTGTCCCCACCAGTAGTGTACCCCAGTGTTATACAGTGACAGACCTGCCTCCACCAGTACTGTACCCCAGTGTTATACAGTGACAGACCTGTCCCCACCAGTACTATGCCCCAGTGTTATACAGTGACAGACCCGTCCCCACCAGTACTGTACCCCAGTGTTATGCAGTGACTGACCTGTCCCCACCAGTGCTGTACCCCAGTGTTATACATTAACAGACCCGTCCCCACCCGTGCTGTACCCCAGTGTTATACAGTGACAGACCAGTCCCCACCAGTACTGTACCCCAGAGTTATACAGTGACAGACATGTCCCCACCAGTGCTGTACCCCAGTGTTATACAGTGACTGACCCGTCCCCACCATTACTGTACACCAGTGTTATACAGTGACAGACCCGTCCCCACCAGTACTGTACCCCAGTGTTATACAGAGAAAGACCCACCCCACCAGTGCTGTACCCCAGTGTTATACAGGTACAGACCCGTCCCCACCAGTACTGTACCCCAGTGTTATACAGTGACAGACCAGTCCCCACCAGTACTGTACCCCAGAGTTATACAGTGACAGACATGTCCCCACCAGTGCTGTACCCCAGTGTTATACAGTGACTGACCCGTCCCCACCAATACTGTACACCAGTGTTATACAGTGACAGACCCGTCCCCACCAGTACTGTACCCCAGTGTTATACAGAGACAGACCCACCCCACCAGTGCTGTACCCCAGTGATATACAGTGACATACCTGTCCCCACCAGTACTGGTACCCAACGTTATACAATGAAAGCCCTGTCCCCACGAATGCAGTACACCCGTGTTATACAGTGACAGACCTGTCCCCATTAGTATTGTACCCCAGTGTTATACAGTGACAGACCTGTCCCCACCTGTACTGTACCCCAGTGTTATACAGTGACAGACCTGTCCCCACCAGTACTGTACCCGAGTGTTATACAGTGACAGACCTGTCCCCACCAGTACTGTACCCCAGTGTTATACAGTGACAGACCTGGTCCCACCAGTACTGTACCCCAGTGTTATACATTGACAGACCTGCCCCACCAGTACTGTACCCCAGTGTTATACAGTAATAGACCTGTCCCCACCAGTACTGTACCCCAGTGTTATACAGTGATTGACCTGTCCCCTCCAGTACTATATTCCAGTGTTATACAGTGACAGACCTGTCCCCACCAGTACTGTACCCCAGTGTTATACAGTGACAGCCCCGTCCCCACCAGTATTGTACCTGACTGTTATACATTAACAGACCCGTCCCCACCAGTGCTGTACCCCAGTGTTATGCAGTGACAGACCCGTCCCCACCAGTACTGTACCCCAGTGTTATACAGTGACAGACCCGTCCCCACCAGTACTGTACCCCAGTGTTATACAGTGACAGACCCATTCCCACCAGTACTGTAACCCAGTGTTATAAAGTGACAGACCTGTCTCCACCTGTACTGTACCCCAGCGTTATACAGTGACAGACCTGTCCCCACCAGTGCTGTACCCCAGTGTTATACAGTGACAGACCCGTCCCCACCAGTACTGTACCCCAGTGTTATACAGTGACAGACCCATTCCCACCAGTACTGTAACCCAGTGTTATAAAGTGACAGACCTGTCCCCACCAGTGCTGTACCCCAGTGTTATACAGTGACAGACCTGTCCCCACCAGTACTGTACCCCAGTGTTATACAGTGACAGACCCGTCCCCACCAGTACTGTACCCCAGTGTTATACAGTGACAGACCCATTCCCACCAGTTCTGTAACCCAGTGTTATAAAGTGACAGACCTGTCTCCACGAGTACTGTACCCCAGTGTTATACAGTGACAGACCCGTCCCCACCAGTACTGTACCCCAGTGTTATACAGTGACAGACCCGTCCCCACCAGTACTGTACCCCATTGTTATACAGTGACAGACCCGTCCCCACCAGTACTGTACCCCAGTGTTATACAGTGACAGACCTGTCCCCACCAGTACTGTACCCCAGTGTTATACAGTGACAGACCTGTCCCCACCAGTACTGTACCCCATTGTTATACAGTGACAGACCCATTCCCACCAGTACTGTACCCCAGTGTTATACAGAGACAGACCCGTCCCCACCAGTACTGTACCCCAGTGTTATACAGTGACAGACCTGTCCCCACCAGTACTGTACCCCAGTGTTATACAGTGACAGACCCGTCCCCACCTGTACTGTACCCCAGTGTTATACAGTGACAGACCCGTCCCCACCAGTGCTGTACCCCAGTGTTATACAGTGACAGACCCATTCCCACCAGTACTGTACCCCAGTGTTATACAGTGACAGACCCATTCCCACCAGTACTGTACCCCAGTGTTATACAGTGACAGACCCGTCCCCACTAGTACTGTACCCCAGTGTTATACAGTGACAGACCTGTCCCCACCAGTACTGTACCCCAGTGTTATACAGTGACAGACCCATTCCCACCAGTACTGTACCCCAGTGTTATACAGTGACAGACCCATTCCCACCAGTTCTGTAACCCAGTGTTATAAAGTGACAGACCCGTCCCCACCAGTACTGTACCCCAGTGTTATACAGTGACAGACCTGTCCCCACCAGTACTGTACCCCAGTGTTATACAGTGACAGACCCATTCCCACCAGTACTGTAACCCAGTGTTATAAAGTGACAGACCTGTCTCCACCAGTACTGTACCCCAGAGTTATACAGTGACAGACATGTCCCCACCAGTGCTGTACCCCAGTGTTATACAGTGACTGACCCGTCCCCACCAATACTGTACACCAGTGTTATACAGTGACAGACCCGTCCCCACCAGTACTGTACCCCAGTGTTATACAGAGACAGACCCACCCCACCAGTGCTGTACCCCAGTGTTATACAGGTACAGACCCGTCCCCACCAGTACTGTACCCCGGTGTTATACAGTGACAGACCTGTCCCTACCAGTACTGTACCCCAGTGTTATACAGTGACAGACCTGTCCCCACCAGTACTGTACCCCAGTGTTATACAGTGACAGACCTGTCCCGACGAGTACTGTACCCCAGTGTTATACAGTGACAGTCCTGTCCCCACCAGTATTGTACCCCAGTGTTATACAGTGACAGACTTGTCGCCACCAGTACTGTACTCCAGTGTTATACAGTGACAGACCTGTCCCCACGAGTACTGTACCCCAGTGTTATACAGTGACAGTCCTGTCCCCACCAGTACTGTACCCCAGTGTTATACAGTGACAGACTTGTCCCCACCTGTACTGTACCCCAGTGTTATACAGTGACAGACCAGTCCCCACCAGTACTGCACCCCAGTGTTATACACTGACAGCTCTCTCCGCACCAGTACTGTACCCCAGTGTTATGCAGTGACAGACCTGTCCCCACCAGCATTGTACCCCAGTGTTATACAGTGAGTTTTCGGTCCCCACCAGTACTGTACGCCATTGTTATACAGTGACAGACCTGTCCCCACCAGTACTGTACCCCAGTGTTATACAGCGACACACCTGTCCCCACCAGTACTGTACCCCAATGTCATACATTAACAGACCTGTCCCCGCCAGTAAAATATCCCGGTGTTATACAGTGTCAGACATGTACCCACTAGTGCTGTACCGCAATGTTATACAGTGACAGATCTGTCCCCACCAGTGCTGTACCCCAGTGTCATACAGTGACAGACCATCCCTGCCAACACTGTACCCCAGTGTTATACAGTGACAGACCTGTCCCCACCAGCACTGTACCCCAGTGTTATACAGTGACAGACCTGTCCCCACCAGTACTATACCCCAGTGTTATACAGTGACAGACCTGTCCCCACCAACACTGTACCCCAGTGTTATACAGTGACAGACCTGTCCCCACCAGTACTGTACCCCAGTGTTATACAGTGACAGACCCGTCCCCACCAGTACTGTACCCCAGTGTTATACAGCGACACACCTGTCCCCACCAGTACTGTACCCCAGTGTCATACATTAACAGACCTGTCCCCACCAGTAAAATATCCCAGTGTTATACAGTGTATGACATGTACCCACTAGTGCTGTACCGCAATGTTGTACAGTGACAGATCTGTCCCCACCAGTGCTGCACCCCAGTGTCATACAGGGACAGACCATCCCTGCCAACACTGTACCCCAGTGTTATACAGTGACAGACCTGTCCCCACCAGCACTGTACCCCAGTGTTATACAGTGACAGACCTGTCTCCACCAGTACTGTACCCCAGTGTTATACAGTGACAGACCTGTCCACACCAGTCCTATACCTCAGTGTTATACAGTGACAGACCTGTCCCCACCAACACTGTACCCCAGTGTTATACAGTGACAGACCTGTCCCCACCAGTAGTGTACCCCAGTGTTATACAGTGACAGACCTGCCTCCACCAGTACTGTACCCCAGTGTTATACAGTGACAGACCTGTCCCCACCAGTACTATACCCCAGTGTTATACAGTGACAGACCCGTCCCCACCAGTACTGTACCCCAGTGTTATGCAGTGACTGACCTGTCCCCACCAGTGCTGTACCCCAGTGTTATACATTAACCGACCCGTCCCCACCCGTGCTGTACCCCAGTGTTATACAGTGACAGACCAGTCCCCACCAGTACTGTACCCCAGAGTTATACAGTGACAGACATGTCCCCACCAGTGCTGTACCCCAGTGTTATACAGTGACAGACCTGTCCCCACCAATACTGTACACCAGTGTTATACAGTGACAGACCCGTCCCCACCAGTACTGTACCCCAGTGTTATACAGAGAAAGACCCACCCCACCAGTGCTGTACCCCAGTGTTATACAGGTACAGACCCGTCCCCACCAGTACTGTACCCCAGTGTTATACAGTGACAGACCAGTCCCCACCAGTACTGTACCCCAGAGTTATACAGTGACAGACATGTCCCCACCAGTGCTGTACCCCAGTGTTATACAGTGACTGACCTGTCCCCACCAGTACTCTACCCCAGTGTTATACAGAGACAGACCTGTCTCCACCAGTACTGTACCCCAGTGTTATACAGTGACAGACCTATCCCCACCAGTACTGTACCCCAGTGTTATACAGTGACAGACCTGTCTCCACCAGTACTGTACCCCAGAGTTATACAGTGACAGACATGTCCCCACCAGTGCTGTACCCCAGTGTTATACAGTGACTGACCCGTCCCCACCAATACTGTACACCAGTGTTATACAGTGACAGACCCGTCCCCACCAGTACTGTACCCCAGTGTTATACAGAGACAGACCCACCCCACCAGTACTGTACCCCAGTGTTATACAGTGACAGACCTGTCCCCACCTGTACTGTACCCCAGTGTTATACAGTGACAGACCTGTCCCCACCAGTACTGTACCCCAGTGTTATACAGTGACAGACCTGTCCCCACCAGTACTGTACCCCAGTGTTATACAGTGACAGACCTGTCCCCACCAGTACTGTACCCGAGTGTTATACAGTGACAGACCTGTCCCCACCAGTACTGTACCCCAGTGTTATACAGTTACATACCTGGTCCCACCAGTACTGTACCCCAGTGTTATACATTGACAGACCTGCCCCACCAGTACTGTACCCCAGTGTTATACAGTGATTGACCTGTCCCCTCCAGTACTATATTCCAGTGTTATACAGTGACAGACCTGTCCCCACCAGTACTGTGCCCCAGTGTTATACAGTGACAGACCCGTCCCCACCAGTGTTGTACCCCAGTGTTATACAGTGATAAACCTGCCCCACCAGTACTGTACCCCAGTGTTATCCAGTGACAGACCTGTCCCCACCCATACTGTACCCCAGTGTTATACAGTGACAGACCCGCCCCCACCACTACTGTACCCCAGTGTTATACATTAACAGACCCGTCCCAACCAGTGCTCTACCGCAGTGTTATACAGTGACAGACCTGTCCCCACCAGTACTGTACCCCAGTGTTATACAGTGACAGCCCCGTCCCCACCAGTACTGTACCTGAGTGTTATACATTAACAGACCCGTCCCCACCAGTGCTGTACCCCAGTGTTATGCAGTGACAGACCCGTCCCCACCAGTACTGTACCCCAGTGTTATACAGTGACAGACCCGTCCCCACCAGTACTGTACCCCAGTGTTATACAGTGACAGACCCGTCCCCACCAGTACTGTACCCCAGTGTTATACAGTGACAGTCCCGTCCCCGCCAGTACTGTACCCCAGTGTTATACAGTGACAGACCCGTCCCCACCAGTACTGTACCCCAGTGTTATATGGTGACAGGCCCGTCCCCACCAGTACTGTACCCCAGTGTTATACAGTGACAGACCTGTCCCCACCAACAATGTACCCCAGTGTTATACAGTGACAGACCTGTCCCCACCAGTACTGTACCCCAGTGTTATACAGTGACAGACCTGGTCCCACCAGTACTGTACCCCAATGTTTTACATTGACAGACCTGCCCCACCAGTACTGTACCCCAGTGTTATACAGTGATTGACCTGTCCCCTCCAGTACTATATTCCAGTGTTATACAGTGACAGACCTGTCCCCACCAGTACTGTGCCCCAGTGTTATACAGTGACAGACCCGTCCCCACCAGTGTTGTACCCCAGTGTTATACAGTGACAAACCTGCCCCACCAGTACTGTACCCCAGAGTTATACAGTGACAGACATGTCCCCACCAGTGCTGTACCCCAGTGTTATACAGTGACTGACCCGTCCCCACCAATACTGTACACCAGTGTTATACAGTGACAGACCCGTCCCCACCAGTACTGTACCCCAGTGTTATACAGAGACAGAACCACCCCACCAGTACTGTACCCCAGTGTTATACAGTGACAGACCTGTCCCCACCTGTACTGTACCCCAGTGTTATACAGTGACAGACCTGTCCCCACCAGTACTGTACCCCAGTGTTATACAGTGACAGACCTGTCCCCACCAGTACTGTACCCCAGTGTTATACAGTGACAGACCTGTCCCCACCAGTACTGTACCCGAGTGTTATACAGTGACAGACCTGTCCCCACCAGTACTGTACCCCAGTGTTATACAGTTACATACCTGGTCCCACCAGTACTGTACCCCAGTGTTATACATTGACAGACCTGCCCCACCAGTACTGTACCCCAGTGTTATACAGTGATTGACCTGTCCCCTCCAGTACTATATTCCAGTGTTATACAGTGACAGACCTGTCCCCACCAGTACTGTGCCCCAGTGTTATACAGTGACAGACCCGTCCCCACCAGTGTTGTACCCCAGTGTTATACAGTGATAAACCTGCCCCACCAGTACTGTACCCCAGTGTTATCCAGTGACAGACCTGTCCCCACCCATACTGTACCCCAGTGTTATACAGTGACAGACCCGCCCCCACCACTACTGTACCCCAGTGTTATACATTAACAGACCCGTCCCAACCAGTGCTCTACCGCAGTGTTATACAGTGACAGACCTGTCCCCACCAGTACTGTACCCCAGTGTTATACAGTGACAGCCCCGTCCCCACCAGTACTGTACCTGAGTGTTATACAATAACAGACCCGTCCCCACCAGTGCTGTACCCCAGTGTTATGCAGTGACAGACCCGTCCCCACCAGTACTGTACCCCAGTGTTATACAGTGACAGACCCGTCCCCACCAGTACTGTACCCCAGTGTTATACAGTGACAGACCCGTCCCCACCAGTACTGTACCCCAGTGTTATACAGTGACAGTCCCGTCCCCGCCAGTACTGTACCCCAGTGTTATACAGTGACAGACCCGTCCCCACCAGTACTGTACCCCAGTGTTATATGGTGACAGGCCCGTCCCCACCAGTACTGTACCCCAGTGTTATACAGTGACAGACCTGTCCCCACCAACAATGTTCCCCAGTGTTATACAGTGACAGACCTGTCCCCACCAGTACTGTACCCCAGTGTTATACAGTGACAGACCTGGTCCCACCAGTACTGTACCCCAGTGTTATACATTGACAGACCTGCCCCACCAGTACTGTACCCCAGTGTTATACAGTGATTGACCTGTCCCCTCCAGTACTATATTCCAGTGTTATACAGTGACAGACCTGTCCCCACCAGTACTGTGCCCCAGTGTTATACAGTGACAGACCCGTCCCCACCAGTGTTGTACCCCAGTGTTATACAGTGACAAACCTGCCCCACCAGTACTGTACCCCAGTGTTATCCAGTGACAAACCTGTCCCCACCCATACTGTACCCCAGTGTTATACAGTGACAGACCCGCCCCCACCACTACTGTACCACAGTGTTATACATTAACAGACCCGTCCCAACCAGTGCTCTACCGCAGTGTTATACAGTGACAGACCTGTCCCCACCAGTACTGTACCCCAGTGTTATACAGTGACAGCCCCGTCCCCACCAGTACTGTACCTGAGTGTTATACATTAACAGACCGGTCCCCACCAGTGCTGTACCCCAGTGTTATGCAGTGACAGACCCGTCCCCACCAGTACTGTACCCCAGTGTTATACAGTGACAGACCCGTCCCCACCAGTACTGTTCCCCAGTGTTATACAGTGACAGACCCGTCCCCACCAGTACTGTACCCCAGTGTTATACAGTGACAGTCCCGTCCCCGCCAGTACTGTACCCCAGTGTTATACAGTGACAGACCCGTCCCCACCAGTACTGTACCCCAGTGTTATATGGTGACAGGCCCGTCCCCACCAGTACTGTACCCCAGTGTTATACAGTGACAGACCTGTCCCCACCAACAATGTACCCCAGTGTTATACAGTGACAGACCTGTCCCCACCAGTACTGTACCCCAGTGTTATACAGTGACAGACCTGTCCCCACCCGTGTTGTAGCGCAGTGTTATACAGTGACAGATCCGTCCTCACCAGTGTTGTACCCCAGTGTTATACAGTGACAGACCTGTCCCCAGCAGTGCTGTGCCCCAGTGTTATACAGTGACAGACCTGTCCCCACCAGTGTTGTACCCCAGTGTTATACAGTGACAGACCTGCCCCCACCAGTACTGTACCGCAGTGTTATACAGTGACAGACCTGCCCCCACCAGTACTGTACCCCAGTGTTATACAGTGACAGACCTGTCCCCACCAGTGCTGTACCCCAGTGTTATACATTAACAGACCCGTCCCGACCAGTGCTCTACCGCAGTATTATACAGTGACAGACCTGTCCCCACCAGTTCTGTTCCCCAGATTTATACAGTGACAGACCTGTCCCCACCAGTACTGTACCCCAGTGTTATACAGTGACAGACCTGTCCCCACCAGTACTGTACCCCAGTGTTATTCAGTGACAGACCCATTCCCACCAGTACTGTAACCCAGTGTTATAAAGTGACAGACCTGTCTCCACCAGTACTGTACCCCAGTGTTATACAGTGACAGACCTGTCCCCACCAGTGCTGTACCCCAGTGCTATACAGTGACAGACCCGTCCCCACCAGTACTGTACCCCAGTGTTATGCAGTGACAGACCTGTCCCCACCAGTGCTGTACCCCAGTGTTATACATTAACAGACCCGTCCCCACCGGTGCTGTACCCCAGTGTTATACAGTGACTGACCCGTCCCCACCAATACTGTACACCAGTGTTATACAGTGACAGACCCGTCCCCACCAGTACTGTAACCCAGTGTTATACAGTGACAGACCCGTCCCCACCAGTACTGTACCCCGGTGTTATACAGTGACAGACTTGTCCCTACCAGTACTGTACCCCAGTGTTATACAGTGACAGACCTGTCCCCACCAGTACTGTACCCCAGTGTTATACAGTGACAGACCTGTCCCCACCAGTACTGTACCCCAGTGTTATACAGTGACAGTCCTGTCCCCACCAGTATTGTACCCCAGTGTTATACAGTGACAGACTTGTCCCCACCAGTACTGTACCCCAGTGTTATACAGTGACAGACCTGTCCCCGCCAGTACTGTACCCCAGTGTTATACAGTGACAGTCCTGTGCCCACCAGTACTGTGCCCCAGTGTTATACAGTGACAGACTTGTCCCCACCTGTACTGTACCCCAGTGTTATACAGTGACAGACCAGTCCCCACCAGTACTGCACCCCAGTATTATACACTGACAGTTCTCTCCGCACCAGTACTGTGCCCCAGTGTTATGCAGTGACAGACCTGTCCCCACCAGTATTGTACGCCAGTGTTATACAGTGAGTTTTCTGTCCCCACCAGTACTGTACGCCAGTGTTATACAGTGACAGACCTGTCCCCACCAACACTGTACCCCAGTGTTATCCAGTGGCAGTCCCTTCCCCACCAGTACTGTACCCCAGTGTCATACAGTGACAGACCCGTCCCCACCAGTACTGTACCCCAGTGTTATACAGCGACACACCTGTCCCCACCAGCACTGTACCCTAGTGTCATACATTAACAGACCTGTCCCCACCAGTAAAATATCCCGGTGTTATACAGTGTCAGACATGTACCCACTAGTGCTGTACCGCAATGTTATACAGTGACAGATCTGTCCCCACCAGTGCTGTACCCCAGTGTCATACAGTGACAGACCATCCCTGCCAACACTGTACCCCAGTGTTATACAGTGACAGACCTGTCCCCACCAGCACTGTACCCCAGTGTTATACAGTGACAGACCTGTCCCCACCAGTACTGTACCCCAGTGTTATACAGTGACAGACCTGTCCACACCAGTACTATACCCCAGTGTTATACAGTGACAGACCTGTCCCCACCAACACTGTACCCCAGTGTTATACAGTGACAGACCTGTCCCCACCAGTAGTGTACCCCAGTGTTATACAGTGACAGACCTGTCCCCACCAACACTGTACCCCAGTGTTATACAGTGACAGACCTGTCCCCACCAGTACTGTACCCCAGTGTTATACAGTGACAGACCCGTCCCCACCAGTACTGTACCCCAGTGTTATACAGCGACACACCTGTCCCCACCAGTACTGTACCCCAGTGTCATACATTAACAGACCTGTCCCCACCAGTAAAATATCCCAGTGTTATACAGTGTCAGACATGTACCCACTAGTGCTGTACCGCAATGTTGTACAGTGACAGATCTGTCCCCACCAGTGCTGTACCCCAGTGTCATACAGTGACAGACCATCCCTGCCAACACTGTACCCCAGTGTTATACAGTGTCAGACCTGTCCCACCAGTAGTGTGCCACAGTGTTATACAGTGACAGACCTGTCCCACCAGTAGTGTGCCACAGTGTTATACAGTGACAGACCTGTCACCTCCAGTGCTGTACCCCAGTGTTATACAGTGACATACCTGTCCCCGTCAGTACTGTACCCCAGTGTTATACAGTGACAGACCTGTCCCCACCAGTACTGTACCCCAGTGTTATACAGTGACAGACCTGTCCCCACCAGTACTGTACCCCACTGTTATACAGTGACAGACCTGTCCCCACCAGTACTGTACCCCAGTGTTATACAGTGACAGACCTGTCCCCACCAGTACTGTACCCCAGTGTTATACAGCGACAGACCCGTCCCCACCAGTACTTTACCGCAGTGTTATACAGAAACAGACTTGTCCCCACCAGTGCTGTACCCCAGTGTTATACAGCGACAGACCTGTCCCCACCAGTACTGTACCCCAGTGTTATACAGTGACAGACCTGTCCCCACCAGTACTGTACCCCAGTGTTATACAGCGACAGACCCATCCCCACCAGTACTTTACCGCAGTGTTATACAGAAACAGACTTGTCCCCACCAGTACTGTACACCAGTGTTATACAGTGACAAACCCGTCCTCACCAGTACTGTACCCCAGTGTTATACAGTGACAGACCCGCCCCCACCAGTACTGTACCCCAGTTTTATACAGTGACAGACCTGTCCCCACCAGCACTGTACCCCAGTGTTATACAGTGACAGACCTGTCTCCACCAGTACTGTACCCCAGTGTTATACAGTGACATACCTGTCCCCACCAGTACTGTACCCCAGTGTTATACAGTGACAGACCCGTCCCCTCCAGTACTGTACCCCAGTGTTATACAGCGACACACCTGTCCCCACCAGTACTGTACCCCAGTGTCATACATTAACAGACCTGTCCCCACCAGTAAAATATCCCAGTGTTATACAGTGTCAGACATGTACCCACTAGTGCTGTACCGCAATGTTGTACAGTGACAGATCTGTCCCCACCAGTGCTGTACCCCAGTGTCATACAGTGACAGACCATCCCTGCCAACACTGTACCCCAGTGTTATACAGTGACAGACCTGTCCCCACCAGCACTGTACCCCAGTGTTATACAGTGACAGACCTGTCCCCACCAGTACTGTACCCCAGTGTTATACAGTGACAGACCTGTCCACACCAGTACTATACCCCAGTGTTATACAGTGACAGACCTGTCCCCACCAGTACTGTACCCCAGTGTTATACAGTGACAGACCTGTCACCACCTGTACTGTACCCCAGTGTTATACAGTGACAGACCCGTCCCCACCAGTACTGTACCCCAGTGTTATACAGAGACAGACCCATCCCCACCAGTACTGTACCCCAGTGTTATACAGAGACAGACCCATCCCCACCAGTGCTGTACCCCAGTGTTATTCAGGGACAGACCCGTCCCCACCAATACTGTACCCCAGTGTTATACAGTGACAGACCCGTCCCCACCAGTACTGTACCCCAGTGTTATACAGTGACAAACCCGTCCCCACCAGTACTGTACCCCAGTGTTATACAGTGACAGACCCGTCCCCACCAGTACTGTACCCCAGTGTTATACAGTGACAGACCTGTCCCACCAGTAATGTGCCACAGTGTTATACAGTGACAGACCTGTCCCCACCAGTACTGTACCCCAGTGTTATACAGTGACAGACCTGTCACCTCCAGTGCTGTACCCCAGTGATATACAGTGACATACCTGTCCCCGCCAGTACTGTTTCCCAACGTTATACAATGAAAGACCTCTCCCCACGAATGCAGTACACCCGTGTTATACAGTGACAGGCCTGTCCCCATTATTATTGTACCCCAGTGTTATACCGTGACAGACCTGTCCCCACCAGTACTGTACCCCAGTGTTATACAGTGACAGACCGGTCCCCACCAGTACTGTACCCCAGTGTTATACAGTGACAGACCTGTCCCCACCAGTACTGCACCCCAGTGTTATACAGCGACAGACCCGTCCCCACCAGTACTGTACCCCAGTGTTATACAGTGACAGACCTGTCCCCACCAGTACTGTACCCCAGTGTTATACAGTGACAGACCTGTCCCCACCAGTACTGTACCCCAGTGTTATACAGTGACAGACCTGTCCCCACCAGTACTGTACCCCAGTGTTATACAGTGACAGACCTGTTCCCGCCAGTACTGTACCCCAGTGTTATACAGTGACAGACCTGTCCCCACCAGTACTGTACCCCAGTGTTATACAGTGACAGACCTGTCCCC
The DNA here is from genome assembly GCF_964194155.1 of Cetorhinus maximus. Lineage (NCBI taxonomy): Eukaryota > Metazoa > Chordata > Chondrichthyes > Lamniformes > Cetorhinidae > Cetorhinus > Cetorhinus maximus. Next base: position 47,639 of record NW_027597952.1, read on the forward strand.
ACCAGTACTGTACCCCAGTGTTATACAGTGACAGACCTGTCCCCACCAGTCCTGTACCCCAGTGTTATACAGCGACAGACCCGTCCCCACCAGTACTTTACCGCAGTGTTATACAGAAACAGACTTGTCCCCACCAGTGCTGTACCCCAGTGTTATACAGCGACAGACCCGTCCCCACCAGTACTGTACCGCAGTGTTATACAGAAACAGACCTGTCCCCACCAGTGCTGTACCCCAGTGTTATACAGTGACAGACCCGTCCCCACCAGTACTGTACCCCAGTGTTATACAGTGACAGACCTGTCCTCACCAGTGCTGTACCCCAGTGTTATACAGTGACAGACCCGTCCCCACCAATACTGTACCCCATTGTTAATCAGTGACAGACCTGTCCCCACCAGTACTGTACCCCAGTGTTATACAGTGACAGACCCGTCCCCACCAGTACTGTACCCCATTGTTATACAGTGCCAGACCTGTCCACACCTGTACTGTACCCCAGTGTTTTACAGTGACAGACCCGTCCCCACCAATACTGTACCCCATTGTTAATCAGTGACAGACCTGTCCCCACCAGTACTGTACCCCAGTGTTATACAGTGACAGACCCGTCCCCAACAGTACTGTACCCCATTGTTATACAGTGCCAGACCTGTCCACACCTGTACTGTACCCCAGTGTTATACAGTGACAGACCTGTCCCCACCAGTGCTGTACCCCAGTGTTATACATTAACAGACCCGTCCCGACCAGTGCTCTACCGCAGTATTATACAGTGACAGACCTGTCCCCACCAGTTCTGTTCCCCAGATTTATACAGTGACAGACCTGTCCCCACCAGTACTGTACCCCAGTGTTATACAGTGACAGACCTGTCCCCACCAGTACTGTACCCCAGTGTTATTCAGTGACAGACCCATTCCCACCAGTACTGTAACCCAGTGTTATAAAGTGACAGACCTGTCTCCACCAGTACTGTACCCCAGTGTTATACAGTGACAGACCTGTCCCCACCAGTGCTGTACCCCAGTGCTATACAGTGACAGACCCGTCCCCACCAGTACTGTACCCCAGTGTTATGCAGTGACAGACCTGTCCCCACCAGTGCTGTACCCCAGTGTTATACATTAACAGACCCGTCCCCACCGGTGCTGTACCCCAGTGTTATACAGTGACTGACCCGTCCCCACCAATACTGTACACCAGTGTTATACAGTGACAGACCCGTCCCCACCAGTACTGTAACCCAGTGTTATACAGTGACAGACCCGTCCCCACCAGTACTGTACCCCGGTGTTATACAGTGACAGACTTGTCCCTACCAGTACTGTACCCCAGTGTTATACAGTGACAGACCTGTCCCCACCAGTACTGTACCCCAGTGTTATACAGTGACAGACCTGTCCCCACCAGTACTGTACCCCAGTGTTATACAGTGACAGTCCTGTCCCCACCAGTATTGTACCCCAGTGTTATACAGTGACAGACTTGTCCCCACCAGTACTGTACCCCAGTGTTATACAGTGACAGACCTGTCCCCGCCAGTACTGTACCCCAGTGTTATACAGTGACAGTCCTGTGCCCACCAGTACTGTGCCCCAGTGTTATACAGTGACAGACTTGTCCCCACCTGTACTGTACCCCAGTGTTATACAGTGACAGACCAGTCCCCACCAGTACTGCACCCCAGTATTATACACTGACAGTTCTCTCCGCACCAGTACTGTGCCCCAGTGTTATGCAGTGACAGACCTGTCCCCACCAGTATTGTACGCCAGTGTTATACAGTGAGTTTTCTGTCCCCACCAGTACTGTACGCCAGTGTTATACAGTGACAGACCTGTCCCCACCAACACTGTACCCCAGTGTTATCCAGTGGCAGTCCCTTCCCCACCAGTACTGTACCCCAGTGTCATACAGTGACAGACCCGTCCCCACCAGTACTGTACCCCAGTGTTATACAGCGACACACCTGTCCCCACCAGCACTGTACCCTAGTGTCATACATTAACAGACCTGTCCCCACCAGTAAAATATCCCGGTGTTATACAGTGTCAGACATGTACCCACTAGTGCTGTACCGCAATGTTATACAGTGACAGATCTGTCCCCACCAGTGCTGTACCCCAGTGTCATACAGTGACAGACCATCCCTGCCAACACTGTACCCCAGTGTTATACAGTGACAGACCTGTCCCCACCAGCACTGTACCCCAGTGTTATACAGTGACAGACCTGTCCCCACCAGTACTGTACCCCAGTGTTATACAGTGACAGACCTGTCCACACCAGTACTATACCCCAGTGTTATACAGTGACAGACCTGTCCCCACCAACACTGTACCCCAGTGTTATACAGTGACAGACCTGTCCCCACCAGTAGTGTACCCCAGTGTTATACAGTGACAGACCTGTCCCCACCAACACTGTACCCCAGTGTTATACAGTGACAGACCTGTCCCCACCAGTACTGTACCCCAGTGTTATACAGTGACAGACCCGTCCCCACCAGTACTGTACCCCAGTGTTATACAGCGACACACCTGTCCCCACCAGTACTGTACCCCAGTGTCATACATTAACAGACCTGTCCCCACCAGTAAAATATCCCAGTGTTATACAGTGTCAGACATGTACCCACTAGTGCTGTACCGCAATGTTGTACAGTGACAGATCTGTCCCCACCAGTGCTGTACCCCAGTGTCATACAGTGACAGACCATCCCTGCCAACACTGTACCCCAGTGTTATACAGTGTCAGACCTGTCCCACCAGTAGTGTGCCACAGTGTTATACAGTGACAGACCTGTCCCACCAGTAGTGTGCCACAGTGTTATACAGTGACAGACCTGTCACCTCCAGTGCTGTACCCCAGTGTTATACAGTGACATACCTGTCCCCGCCAGTACTGTACCCCAGTGTTATACAGTGACAGACCTGTCCCCACCAGTACTGTACCCCAGTGTTATACAGTGACAGACCTGTCCCCACCAGTACTGTACCCCACTGTTATACAGTGACAGACCTGTCCCCACCAGTACTGTACCCCAGTGTTATACAGTGACAGACCTGTCCCCACCAGTACTGTACCCCAGTGTTATACAGCGACAGACCCGTCCCCACCAGTACTTTACCGCAGTGTTATACAGAAACAGACTTGTCCCCACCAGTGCTGTACCCCAGTGTTATACAGCGACAGACCTGTCCCCACCAGTACTGTACCCCAGTGTTATACAGTGACAGACCTGTCCCCACCAGTACTGTACCCCAGTGTTATACAGCGACAGACCCATCCCCACCAGTACTTTACCGCAGTGTTATACAGAAACAGACTTGTCCCCACCAGTACTGTACACCAGTGTTATACAGTGACAAACCCGTCCTCACCAGTACTGTACCCCAGTGTTATACAGTGACAGACCCGCCCCCACCAGTACTGTACCCCAGTTTTATACAGTGACAGACCTGTCCCCACCAGCACTGTACCCCAGTGTTATACAGTGACAGACCTGTCTCCACCAGTACTGTACCCCAGTGTTATACAGTGACATACCTGTCCCCACCAGTACTGTACCCCAGTGTTATACAGTGACAGACCCGTCCCCTCCAGTACTGTACCCCAGTGTTATACAGCGACACACCTGTCCCCACCAGTACTGTACCCCAGTGTCATACATTAACAGACCTGTCCCCACCAGTAAAATATCCCAGTGTTATACAGTGTCAGACATGTACCCACTAGTGCTGTACCGCAATGTTGTACAGTGACAGATCTGTCCCCACCAGTGCTGTACCCCAGTGTCATACAGTGACAGACCATCCCTGCCAACACTGTACCCCAGTGTTATACAGTGACAGACCTGTCCCCACCAGCACTGTACCCCAGTGTTATACAGTGACAGACCTGTCCCCACCAGTACTGTACCCCAGTGTTATACAGTGACAGACCTGTCCACACCAGTACTATACCCCAGTGTTATACAGTGACAGACCTGTCCCCACCAGTACTGTACCCCAGTGTTATACAGTGACAGACCTGTCACCACCTGTACTGTACCCCAGTGTTATACAGTGACAGACCCGTCCCCACCAGTACTGTACCCCAGTGTTATACAGAGACAGACCCATCCCCACCAGTACTGTACCCCAGTGTTATACAGAGACAGACCCATCCCCACCAGTGCTGTACCCCAGTGTTATTCAGGGACAGACCCGTCCCCACCAATACTGTACCCCAGTGTTATACAGTGACAGACCCGTCCCCACCAGTACTGTACCCCAGTGTTATACAGTGACAAACCCGTCCCCACCAGTACTGTACCCCAGTGTTATACAGTGACAGACCCGTCCCCACCAGTACTGTACCCCAGTGTTATACAGTGACAGACCTGTCCCACCAGTAATGTGCCACAGTGTTATACAGTGACAGACCTGTCCCCACCAGTACTGTACCCCAGTGTTATACAGTGACAGACCTGTCACCTCCAGTGCTGTACCCCAGTGATATACAGTGACATACCTGTCCCCGCCAGTACTGTTTCCCAACGTTATACAATGAAAGACCTCTCCCCACGAATGCAGTACACCCGTGTTATACAGTGACAGGCCTGTCCCCATTATTATTGTACCCCAGTGTTATACCGTGACAGACCTGTCCCCACCAGTACTGTACCCCAGTGTTATACAGTGACAGACCGGTCCCCACCAGTACTGTACCCCAGTGTTATACAGTGACAGACCTGTCCCCACCAGTACTGCACCCCAGTGTTATACAGCGACAGACCCGTCCCCACCAGTACTGTACCCCAGTGTTATACAGTGACAGACCTGTCCCCACCAGTACTGTACCCCAGTGTTATACAGTGACAGACCTGTCCCCACCAGTACTGTACCCCAGTGTTATACAGTGACAGACCTGTCCCCACCAGTACTGTACCCCAGTGTTATACAGTGACAGACCTGTTCCCGCCAGTACTGTACCCCAGTGTTATACAGTGACAGACCTGTCCCCACCAGTACTGTACCCCAGTGTTATACAGTGACAGACCTGTCCCCACCAGTACTGTACCCCAGTGTTATACAGTGACAGACCTGTCCCCACCAGTCCTGTACCCCAGTGTTATACAGCGACAGACCCGTCCCCACCAGTACTTTACCGCAGTGTTATACAGAAACAGACTTGTCCCCACCAGTGCTGTACCCCAGTGTTATACAGCGACAGACCCGTCCCCACCAGTACTGTACCGCAGTGTTATACAGAAACAGACCTGTCCCCACCAGTGCTGTACCCCAGTGTTATACAGTGACAGACCCGTCCCCACCAGTACTGTACCCCAGTGTTATACAGTGACAGACCTGTCCTCACCAGTGCTGTACCCCAGTGTTATACAGTGACAGACCCGTCCCCACCAATACTGTACCCCATTGTTAATCAGTGACAGACCTGTCCCCACCAGTACTGTACCCCAGTGTTATACAGTGACAGACCCGTCCCCACCAGTACTGTACCCCATTGTTATACAGTGCCAGACCTGTCCACACCTGTACTGTACCCCAGTGTTTTACAGTGACAGACCCGTCCCCACCAATACTGTACGCCAGTGTTATACAGTGACTGACCTGTCCCCACCAGTACTGTACCCCAGTGTTATACAGTGACAGACCCGTCCCCACCAGTACTGTACCCCAGTGTTATACAGTGACAGACCCGTCCCCACCAGTACTGTACCCCATTGTTATACAGTGACATACCTGTCCCCACCAGTACTGTACCCCAGTGTTATACAGTGACATACCTGTCCCCACCAGTACTGTACCCCATTGTTATACAGTGACAGACCTGTCCACACCAGTACTGTACCCCAGTGTTTTACAGTGACTGACCCGTCCCCACCAATACTGTACGCCAGTGTTGTACAGTGACTGACCTGTCCCCACCAGTACTGTACCCCAGTGTTATACAGTGACAGACCCGTCCCCACCAGTACTCTACCCCAGTGTTATACAGTGACAGACCCGTCCCCACCAGTACTGTACCCCAGTGTTATACAGAGACAGACCCGTCCCCACCAGTACTGTACCCCATTGTTATACAGTGACAGACCTGTCCCCACCAGTACTGTACCCCAGTGTTATACAGTGACAGACCTGTCCCCACCAGTACTGTATCCCAGTGTTATACAGTGACAGACCCGTCCCCACCAGTACTGTACCCCAGTGTTATACAGAGACAGGCCCGTCCCCACCAGTACTGTACCCCAGTGTTATACAGAGACAGGCCCGTCCCCACCAGTGCTGTACCCCAGTGTTATACAGTGACAGACCCGTCCCCACCAGTACTGTACCCCAGCGTTAAACATTAACAGACCTGTCCCCACCAGTACTGTACCCCAGTGTTATACAGTGACAGACCTGTCCCCACCAGTACTGTACCCCAGTGTTATACAGTGACAGACCTGTCCCCACCAGTCCTGTACCCCAGTGTTATACAGCGACAGACCCGTCCCCACCAGTACTTTACCGCAGTGTTATACAGAAACAGACTTGTCCCCACCAGTGCTGTACCCCAGTGTTATACAGCGACAGACCCGTCCCCACCAGTACTGTACCGCAGTGTTATACAGAAACAGACCTGTCCCCACCAGTGCTGTACCCCAGTGTTATACAGTGACAGACCCGTCCCCACCAGTACTGTACCCCAGTGTTATACAGTGACAGACCTGTCCTCACCAGTGCTGTACCCCAGTGTTATACAGTGACAGACCCGTCCCCACCAATACTGTACCCCATTGTTAATCAGTGACAGACCTGTCCCCACCAGTACTGTACCCCAGTGTTATACAGTGACAGACCCGTCCCCACCAGTACTGTACCCCATTGTTATACAGTGCCAGACCTGTCCACACCTGTACTGTACCCCAGTGTTTTACAGTGACAGACCCGTCCCCACCAATACTGTACGCCAGTGTTATACAGTGACTGACCTGTCCCCACCAGTACTGTACCCCAGTGTTATACAGTGACAGACCCGTCCCCACCAGTACTGTACCCCAGTGTTATACAGTGACAGACCTATCCCCACCAGTACTGTACCCCAGTGTTATACAGAGACAGGCCCGTCCCCACCAGTACTGTACCCCAGTGTTATACAGTGACAGACCTGTCCCCACCAGTACTGTACCCCATTGTTATACAGTGACATACCTGTCCCCACCAGTACTGTACCCCAGTGTTATACAGTGACATACCTGTCCCCACCAGTACTGTACCCCATTGTTATACAGTGACAGACCTGTCCACACCAGTACTGTACCCCAGTGTTTTACAGTGACTGACCCGTCCCCACCAATACTGTACGCCAGTGTTGTACAGTGACTGACCTGTCCCCACCAGTACTGTACCCCAGTGTTATACAGTGACAGACCCGTCCCCACCAGTACTCTACCCCAGTGTTATACAGTGACAGACCCGTCCCCACCAGTACTGTACCCCAGTGTTATACAGAGACAGACCCGTCCCCACCAGTACTGTACCCCAGTGTTATACAGTGACAGACCTGTCCCCACCAGTACTGTACCCCAGTGTTATACAGTGACAGACCTGTCCCCACCAGTACTGTATCCCAGTGTTATACAGTGACAGACCCGTCCCCACCAGTACTGTACCCCAGTGTTATACAGAGACAGGCCCGTCCCCACCAGTACTGTACCCCAGTGTTATACAGAGACAGGCCCGTCCCAACCAGTGCTGTACCCCAGTGTTATACAGTGACAGACCCGTCCCCACCAGTACTGTACCCCAGCGTTAAACATTAACAGACCTGTCCCCACCAGTGCTGTACCGCAGTGCAGATTGGCAGTTATCAGTGTTTTATGACTAATTGTTTTGCTTTGTGGAAACAGTCACCCACCTGCTGTTCCATCCTTTCGAAACCCTGGCAACGGTGACAGCCTGGGGCTGAATTGGTGGCAGGGCCTGTGATAACAGGCTGGCTGTCTAGGCCGAAGCAGTAATTGAGGCCTGTCAGGTGCAGCGATTATGGAATGAGCTCAATGCCAAATGGTGTTTGAGCTGATGTAATTGCACTTTCCGGTTTGATAACTTAATCTTTGAGATAAGAGACTGGCGCAACTGTGGTAATTGGCAATGTCGAAGGACCCTTTAATTGTGGAGCTGCAGACTCTTTGTCAGCCTGGCCCCTCTTTTATGCAGCCTTTCCTCTCCTGAATCGCCCTGGGTTTATGTGGGACCGTCTGCGCTGACACAGACCGACCTTACCGTCTTCAGCCATTACAGGGCTCGAGTTCGATCCAATCGGGAGTAACCGGGTTCAGTTCTGGGCCCCCGCCCCTCAGGAAGGATTTATTGGCCCTCGGAGCGAGTGAGGGCAGCGCAGATTCACCAGAACCGTCCCGGGGCTGAAAGGGTTAAACTCCGAGGGCGGGTCTCACACGCACAGACTCGGGCTGTATTCCCCTCGAGTGTGGAAGATTTAAGGGGCGATCGAATCGAGGGGGGTTTTAAGACGATTAAAGGATTCGATGGGGTCGATGGAGAGAAACTGTTTCCTCTGGTGGGGGTGGGGAGCCCAGAACAAGGGGGCAGAAGCTTAAAATGGGAGCCAGGCCCGTTCAGGGGGGATGTCAGGAAGCACTTCACACACACACACGCACAGGCTCGAGGGGCTGAAAGGCCTCCGCCAGTTGCTCTGCTCCCTGTGGCTCACTCTGAGGCCTGTCGAATCCTGGTTTGGCCATGGGCCCCTGGATTTAAATCCTCCGATTCAGCGCCCTGTCCGTGGTGGCAACGAACGGCAACTTCAGGCAAACTGCCTGCGGGATTTATCAACCGAGGCCCTGTGACGTGAAGGGACTGAAATCAAGTGGGGTTTTGATTGGGCCCTGTTGGCCGTATTACATCCGAACTTTGACCCCAGCCAATCGAGCCAATACCCAGGCTGACTGCTGGACCAGGGACCGGGGAGCCACAACACTCCCCCTCATCAACACCGCCTTGGGAATCCTGCCTTTACCAAACTCCCACCGGGGCCTCGATTTTGAGGATGGGCCCGGTGAACTCTGACCTCCGGCCTACGCCTGAGGCCGAAGCCATGGGTGTCTCCCGGGCCCCTGCTCTCTCCACCCGCCCCCCACCCCTGCCCAACCCCTCCCCCCACCCCCCACCCCGGCCGCTGGCTCCCTAATCAGCCATGTTGTCAGCCTCCCGGTAATGTTTTGGGATATGGTGGGGATGTGGAAAGGGCTTGGGTAGGGATGAGAATTGCTAAAGGCAAGAAGTCACTTGTGGGAGTCGGGTACAGGCCGCCTAACAGTGATCGCATGTCAGAATGGAGCATAAAGGAAGAAACAAAGGGAGTTTGTCAGAAGTGGGAGATTTTAATCTACATATAAACTGGAAAATCCAAATGGGCAAAGGTAGCCCAGATAAGGAGTTCATAGAATATTTCCGGGATGGTTACCTAGAACAGCAGGTTCCGGAGCCAATCGGAGAGCAGGATATACTAGACCTGGTGTTGTGCAATGAGATGGGATTAATTGACGACCTGGTACTGAAGGTGCCCCAAGGTCGCAGCGACCATAATATGATTGAATTTTACATTCGGTTTGAGGGAGAGAGGAGTGGGTCCGAGACTAGGTTTTTAAACTTCAATAAGGGCAATTATGAAAGCTGAGCTGGCTAAAGTGAATTGGCAAATTAGGTTGAGGGATGGGTCAATAGAGATGCAGTGGCTAATATTTAAGGGGGTATTTTAGAATGCATAGAATAGATACATGCCAACGAGTCAGTAAAAGTCCAAGGGATGGACACACCATCCGTGGTTTACTAGAAAGGTTAAAGATAGTATCAAACTTAAAGAAAAAGCATATAATTGTGTAAAGACAGGTGACAGGTCAGAAAATTGGACAGAATATAAGGAACAGCAAAGAGTGACTAAAAGACTAATAAGGAGGGAAAAATTAGAGTATGAGAGAAAGCTAGCCAGAAATATAAAAACAGATAGTAAGAGTTTCTATAGGTATTTAAATAGGAAAAGGGTTAACAAAGTGAGCATTGGTCCTATAGAAATTCAGTCTGGAGAATTGATAATGGAAAACAAGGAGATGGCAGATGAATTGAACAGGTATTTTGCATCAGTTTTCACTATCACGTAGACAAGTAACATCCCAGAAGCAGCTATAAACCAGGAAATGGAAGGGAGGGAGGAACTCAGGAAAATTACAATGGCCAGAGAAGTGGTCCTGAGTCAATTGTTGGAGCTGCGGGTTAACAAGAGCCTGGGTCCTGATGGACTTCATCCTAGGGTCTTAAAAGAAGCGTCTAGTGAGATGGTTGATGCATCGGTTTTAATTTTCCAAAACTCCCTAGATTCGGGGAAGGTTCCATTAGATTGGAAAATAGCGAATGTAACTCCATTACTGAAAAAGGGAGGGAGACAGAAAGTGGGAAATGACAGGTCAGTTAGTCTAACATCTGTCCTAGGGAAAATGTTAGAACTATTATTAAATAAGTTATAGCAGGGCACCTGGATAAGTTCAAGGTCATCAGGCAGAGTCAACATGGTTTTGTGAAAGGGAAATCAATGTTTTGGTCAATTTATTGGAGTTCTTTGAAGGAGTCACATGTGCTGTGGATAAAGGGGAACTGGTAGATGTGCTGTACTTAGATTTCCAGAAGGCACTTGATAAAGGGCCACATCAAAGGCTACTGCGGAGAATAAAAGCTCATGGGGGTAACATAATGGCATGGATAGAAGGTTGACTGGCTAACAGGAAGCAGAGAGTTGGCATAAATGGGTCTGTTTCTGGTGGGCAGGATGTGACGAGGGGTGTGCCACAGGGATTAGTGCTGGGGCCTCAACTTATTACAACTTATATAAATGACTTGGATGAAGGGATTGAAGGAATGTTTGCTAAATTTGCTGATGACGCAAAGGTAGGTAGGAAAGTGAATTGTGACGAGGACGTAAGGAGGATACAGAGGGATATCGATAGGTTAAGTGAGTGGGCAAAGATCTGGCAAATGGAGTATAATGCGGGAATATTAAAAATGATCCATTTTGGCAGGAAGAATAAAAGAGAAGCTTATTATCTAAATGGTGAGAGATTGCAGAGCTCTGAGACGCAGAGGGATCTGGGTGTCCTAGTGCATGAATCACAAAAGGTTAGTATGCAGGTACAGTGAGTAACTAGGAAAGCAAATAGAATGTTGTTTATTGTGAGGGGAATTGAACACAGAGGCTATGCTTCAGTTGTACTGGACACTAGTGAGGCCAAATCTGGAGTATTGTGTACAGTATTGGTCTCCTTATTTAAGGAAGGATGTAAATGCGTTGGAAGCCGTTCAGAGAAGGTTTACCAGACTAATACCAGGAATGGGCGGGTTGTCTCATGAGGGAAGGTCGGACAGGTTAGACTTGTATCCGCTGGAGTTTAGAAGAGTGAGAGGCGACTTGATTGAAACATATAAGATCCTGAGGGCTATTGACAGGGTGGATGTGGAGAGGATGTTTCCTCTTGTGGGAGAATCTAGAACTAGGGGTCAGGGTTTAAAAATAAGGGGGTCACCCATTGAAGACAGAGATGAGGAGAATCTTTCTCACTCAGAG
>NW_027597953.1:0-57500 GCF_964194155.1 Cetorhinus maximus
ACACACAACACACACACACACACAGCCCTGTCTCTCTGCCCTTCTCTCTCTCTCACACACACACACACACACACACAGCCCTGTCCCTCTCCCCCACCCTCTCTCACACACATACACACACACGCGCAGCCCTGTCCTCTCCCCCTCTCTCTCTCTCTCACACACACACACACACACACACAGCCCTGTCCTCTCCCCCTCTCTCTCTCTCTCTCTCACACACACACACGCACACACACACACAGCCCTGTCCTCTCCCTCTCACTCTCTCTCACACACACACACACACACAACCCTGTCCTCTCCCTCTCTCTCTCTCACACACACACACACACAGCCCTGTCCTCTCCCCCTCTCTCTCTCTCTCTATCACACACACACACACACACACACACACACAGCCCTGTCTCTCTGCCCCTCTCTCACTCTCACACACACTCACACACACACAGCCCTGTCCCTCTCCCCCACCTCTCTCACACACACACACACACACACAGCCCTGTCCTCTCCCCCTCTCTCTCTCTCTCTCTCACACACACACACACACACAGCCCTGTCTCTCTGCCCCTCTCTCTCTCTCACACACACACACACACACACACACACACACAGCCCTGTCCCTCTCCCCCACCTCTCACACACACACACAAACACACACTGTCCTGGTAAATCATTTAACTCGGTCTGTAAAGAGTTGGCTTTAAACTAAATAGTGGGAGGGTTCATGGGATGGTTGATTTGGAACGTTAAAGAGAAGGACAAGGCATTAGTGCAGGGTAATGATGACCGGAGTGTATTCGGAAGGGACAGAATTTGCAAACATAAGCGTCCGCCAGAAAATAATGACAGGGTGGAGAAAAATGATTTAAAAAGATAGAATTAAAGGCTCTTTATCTGAATGAACACAGGATTTGTAACGGGATGGATGAATTGATAGCACAATTAGAAATAAATGAGTATGATATTTCATCCATTACAGAAATGTGGTTGCAAGATGACCAACATTGGAAATTGAATTTTCAAGGGTATTTTACATTTCAGGAGGACAGGGATAAAGGAAAATGAGGTGGGGTAGCTCTGTTAACAAAGGATGAGATTAGTACAGTAGTGAGAAATGATCCTGGCTCAGAAGATGAAATGTAGAATCAGTTTGGGTGGAGATAAGAGAAAGCAGAGGAAAAAAGTGGGAGTAGTTTATAGCCCCATAACAGTAGCTACACTGCAGAATGGAGCATACATTCAGAAATAATGGAGGCTTGTAAGAAAAATACTGAAATAATTGTGGGTGATTTTAATCTTCATATAGATTGGGTGAATTAAGTTGGCAAAGGTAGGAGGATGAGTTCATAGAGTGTAGTTGGGACAATTTCTTAAAACAATATATTCTGTAACTAGTCGGGGAGAAGGCTATTTTAGAACTGTTAATGTGTTATGAGACAGAGTTAATAAGTGACCTCATAGTAAACAGAGGTCATAATATGATAGAATTTCACAATCAGTTTGAAGGTGATAAATGTGGGTCTAAAATTAATGTCTTAAACTTAAATAAAGGCATTACAAGGGTATGAAGATAGAGTTGTCTAATGTGGAATGGGAAAGTAACTTAAAAAGTAAAACAGTAGAGAAGCAAAGAAATATTCAAGGAGACATTTCATAACTCTCAACAAAGATATATTCCACGGAGAAAGAAAGATTCCATGAGAAGGATTCATCATTCCTGGCTAACTAAGGGAATTAAGGGTGGTATCAAATTGAAAGAGAAGGCATGAAATGCTGCGAAGATTATTGGTAGGTCAGAAGATTGGGAAACATTTAGAAACAAGCAAAGGATGACTAAAAATTAATATGGATGGAGAAATTAGAGTATGAGAGTAAACTAGCAAGAAATATAAAAGAGCAGACAGTAAGAGCTTCTAAAAGTATATAAAAGGGCATGAATAGCTAGAGTAAGCACTGGTCCCTTAGAGGGTGAGGCTGGGAGTTAATAATGGGAAACAAGGAAACGGCAGAGACTTTGAACAAGTATTTTGTATCTGTCTTCACAATATAAAATCCCAAGAATAGTAGAAAATCAAGAGGCAAAAGGGAGAGAGAAATGTAAAATAATCACTAACATTCAAGAAAAATACTAGGAAACTAATGGGACTCAAGGCTGTCAAGTCTCCTGGACCTGATGCCTGCACCCTAGGGTCTTAAAATAAGTAGCTGCTATGATAGTGGATGCAGTGTTTGGAATCTTCCAAAATTCCCTAGACTCTCCTGGAAATATCCCAATGGATTGGGAAACTGCAAATGTTTATTCAAGAAAGGAGGAAGACAGAAAGCAGGAAACTGTAAGCCAGTTAGCCTAGCTTCTGTCATAGGGAAAGTGCTAGAATCCATTATTAAGGAAGTATTAACAGCACATTTAGAAAATCATAATACAATCAGGCAGAGTCAACATGGTATTGTGAAAGGGAAATCGTGTTTGGCAAATTTATTAGAGTTCTTTGAGAATCTAACAAGCAGGATAAAGGGAAAGCAGTAGATGTAGTGTATTTGGATTTACAAAAGGCATTCAGTAAGGCCTCACATAGAGGTCATTGCACAAAATAAGAGTTCATGGTATTGGGGTGATAAAATAGTATGAATAGAGGATTGGCTAGCTAACATCAAATCTGGTTAGGATAAATGGGTCATTGTGGCAAACTGTCACTAGTGGAGTGTCACAGGGGTCAGTGCTGGGGCCTCAGCTATTTACGATCTATATTAATGACTTGGATGAAGGGACAGGTTGTATTGTAGCCAAATATACTGACAATACAAATTTAGGCAGGAAAGCAAGTTGTAAAGAGGATACAAAGAGTCTGCAAAGGGACATAAATAGGTTAACTGAGTTGGCAAAAAATTGGCAGGGATAATGTGGGAAAATGTAAGGTTATAATGTGAGAAAAGTAGAATATTTTTCTCATGGAGACTGCAGAACTCTGTAGTACAGAGGGATCTGGATGTCCTTGTACATGAACCACAAAAGGTTAGCATGTAGGCACAGCAAGTAATTAGGAAGGCAAATGGAATGTTGGCCTTAATTGCAAGGGGGATGGAGTATAAAAGTAGGGAAGTTTTACTGCAATGGTACAGGGCATTGCCCAGATCACACCTGGAGTACTGTGAACAACTGTGGTCACTTTACTAGTAGCGGGTATCCTTGCATTGGAAGCAGTTCAGAAAAGGCTCACTAGGCTGGTTCCTGGGATGAAAGGGTTGTCCTATGAGGAAAGGCTCAGCAGATTTGGCCTATACTCCAGAAAGCAGTGGAGGTTGGATTATTGAATATATCTAAGGCTGAATTAGACAGATTTTCGATAGACCAGGGAATCAAGGGCTATGGGGACAGGAAGGAAAGTGGAGTTAAGGCCACAATCAGATCAACCATGATCTTACTGAATGGCAGAGCAGGGCTGAATGGCCTACTCCTGCTCCCATTTCTTAAAAACTTATGTGCTCACAGCCCTCTCTCTCTCCCCATACACACTCACAATTCTCTCTCTCACATGCTCTTATACTGACTCTCTATCTCACACCCACTGAGTTCTGTATCTGTCAGACATATTCACAGCCTTCTCTCTGTCACACACACACACACACACACACACTTACAGTTCAATCCCTTTCATTTACAGTTCTGTCTCGCTTACAGACTGCCTCTCTCTCACTCCATTCTGTCTCTCCCTCAATCACACACATAAAACTCAGAACCCCTCTCTCTCACTCAGTTATGTCTCTTTCTCTCTCAAACTCACAGCCTCTCTCTCTCATTCAGTTCTTTCTCTCTCAGACACACAGTTCTGTCTTGCTGCCTCTCTTTCATTTTTGTCTCTCACACTCACAATTTTGACTGTCTCTCATACACAGACAGTCCTGTCTGTCTCACACACACAATCCTTTATTTCTCTCTCTCTCACACACACAGTCCTCTCTCTTTCTCACACACTCACATTTTCCTCTCTCTCTCACACACAGCCCTGTCTCTCTCTCTCAAACACACATTTTCCTCTCTCTCTCTCACACTCCTGTCTCTCTCACATTCTCATTGTCTCTCTCTCTCACGCACAGTCCTGCCGCTCTCTCTCACACACTCGCATTTCTCTCTCTCACACACAGCCCTGTCTCTCTCTCACACACACATTTTCCTCTCTCTCTCACAGTCCTGTCTCTCTCTCATTCTCATTCTGTCTCTCTCTCACACACACACATTTTCCTCTCTCTCTCACACACACACAGCCCTGTCTCTCTCTCTCAAACACACATTTTCCTCTCTCTCTCACACACACACAGTCCAGTCTCTCTCACTCTCATTCTGTCTCTCACACACAATCCTGTCTCTCTCTCACACACACATTTTCCTCTCTCTCTCACAGTCCTGTCTCTCTCACATTCTCATTCTGTCTCTCTCTCTCTCACGCACAGTCCTGCCGCTCTCTCTCACACACTCGCATTTCTCTCTCTCAGACACACATTTCTGTCTGTCTCTCTCTCTCTCAGACACACACAGAGTTCTGTTTCTCTCCCTCACAGACTTTGTCAGCCGTGTGTGTGTCTCCGAATTTCTCACTTTCTTTCTTTTCACTCCCGGCGATTCCCTGATTTACAATTTTCCAGAGACCGAGACGGGGACAATGCTGAACAAACCGGAACCGATTCAGCCATTGTCACAATCTAACTCGAATTACTCACATCCAGACCCAGCGGCACGGATAATGCATCATTCCTGGCACCGAAAGCAAAATCATTCCCTTTATCCAAAAACTGTTTCCTTTCCCCGAAAAGGATTTCATCCTGATTCCAGTCCTGAAACCTGCAAACATCTACCAGCGCCATGTCCAGACAGCGCTGTCTCACCAAAGCCGGAAAGTGGAAGCGAAAGTAACTTCAGATCACAGCGAAACCCAACATCAACCCGGACTGGGACCCGGGGGCTGAGGGAATTCACATTGGGACTGGGAATGAGGGATTGGGAATGAGGGGATTCACATTGGGACTGGGAATGAGAGATTGGGAATGAGGGGATTCACATTGGGACTGGGAATGAGAGATTGGGAATGAGGGGATTCACATTGGGACTGGGAATGAGGGATTGGGAATGAGGGGATTCACATTGAGACTGGGAATGAGGGGTTCACATTGAGACTGAGAATGAGGGGATTCACATTGGGACTGCGAGTGAGGGATTGGGAATGAGGGCATTCACATTGACACTGGGAATAAGGGATTGGGAATGAGGGGATTCGCAATGGGATTGGGGAATGAGGGGATTCACATTGGGACTGGGAATGAGGGATTGGGAATGAGGGGGATTCACAATGGGATTGGGGAATGAGGGGATTCACAATGGGATTGGGGAATGAGGGGATTCACAATGGGATTGGGGAATGAGGGGATTCACGATAGAAGAGGGAACTAGGGGATTCACATTGGGATTGGGGAATGAAGGGATTCACATTGGGACTGGGAATGAGGGATTGGGAATGAGGGGATTCACATTGGGACTGGGAATGAGGGATACACATTGGCACTGGGAATGAGGGATTGGGAATGAGGGGATTCACATTGGGACTGGGAATGAGGGGATTCACATTGGGACTGGGAATGAGAGATTGGGAATGAGGGGATTCACATTAGGACTGGGAATGAGGGATATGGAATGAGGGGATTCACATTGGGACTGGGAATGAAGGATTGGGAATGAGGGGATTCACATTGGCACTGGGAATGAGTGATTGGGAATGGGGGGATTCACATTGGCACTGGGAATGAGGGATTATGAATGAGGGGATTCACAATGGGATTGGGAATGAGGGAATTCACATTGGGATTGGGGAATGAAGGGATTCACAATGAGATTGGGGAATGAAAGGATTCACATTGGGACTGGGAATGAGGGATTGGGAATGAGGGGATTCACATTGGCACTGGGAATGAGGGACTGGGAATGAGGGGATTCACATTGAGACTGGGAATGAGGGGATTCACACTGGCACTGGGAATGATGGGTTGGAAATGAGGGGATTCACTTTGGGACTGGGAATGAGGGATTGGGAATGAGCGGGATTCACAATGGGACTGGGAATGAGGGATTGGGAATGAGAGGATTCACAATGGGATCGGGGAATGAGGGGATTCACATTGGGATTGGGGAATGAGGGGATTCACAATGGGATTGCGGAATGAGGGGATTCACATTGGGATTGGGAATGAGGGGATTCACAATGGGATTGGGGAATGAGGAGATTCACAATGGGATTGGGGAATGAGGGGATTCACAATGGGATCGGGGAATGAGGGGATTGACATTGGGATTGGGAATGAGGGGATTCACAATGGGATTGGGGAATGAGGGGGATTCAAAATGGGATTGTGGAATGAAGGGATTCACAATGGGATTGGGGAATGATGGGATTCACATTGGGATTGGGGAATGAGAGGATTCACATTGAGATTGGAGAATGAAGGAGTTCATATTCGGATGTAGAGCTGAGAAGGTTTACATTTGACAGGGGTCTCCGGTTGAGGCTGGGATTTCCTGTTAAGGCAGGGATCTCCAGTTGAGGCTGGGATCTCTGGTTGAGGCAGGGAACTCCGGTTAAGGCAGGGATCTGCGGCTGAGGCAGAGATCTCCGGTTAAGGCAGGGATCTCCGGTTGAGGCAGGGATCTCCGCTTGAGGCTGGGATCTCCGGTTGAGGCAGGGATCTCATGTTGAGGCAGGGATCTGCGGTTGAGGTAGGGATCTGCGGCTGAGGCAGGGAGCTCCGGTTGAGGCAGGGATCTCCGGTTGAGGCTGGGATCTCTGGTTGAGGCAGGGATCTCCGGTTGAGGCAGCGATCTGCGGCTGAGGCAGGGATCTCCGGTTAAGGCAGGGATCTCCGGTTGAGGCAAGGATCTCCGCTTGAGGCTGGGATCTCCGGTTAAGGCAGGGATCTCCGGTTGAGGCTGGGATCTCCGGTTGAGGCAGGGATCTCCTGTTGAGGCAGGGATCTGCGGCTGAGGCAGGGATCTCCGGTTGAGGCAGGGATCTCCGGTTGAGGCAGGGATCTCCGGTGAGGCAGGGATCTCCGGTTAAGGCAGGGATCTCCGGTTGAGGCAGGGATCTCCGGTTGAGGCAGGGATCTGCGGTTGAGGCAGTGATCTCCGGTTGAGGCTGGGATCTCCGGTTGAGGCTGGGATCTCCGGTTGAGGCTGGGATCTCCGGTTGAGGCAGGGATCTGCGGTTGAGGCAGGGATCTGCGGTTGAGGCAGCGTCAATTTTCCCATGTGAAGAACATTGAATCTATTATTATGTTATAGGTGCTATAGAGGTACAAGTTGTTGTTGGTGATGAGTAGACTACATTCAGTGCTGGAGACACTCCCATCTGGGATCTACAGGTCCCTGATGGAACCCAGTGGATAGCACATCCGAGCGTTTCTTCTTCTTTAGTTTTCTGCCTAAAGGCAGCTGTGAGCCATAGCACCACAGCCTCCACCAGGTCAGGAGATGGAGCAGTCCCCAATCCACTCCAGCTGAAATGGGGATCGAACCCCGTGCTGTTGGCACCAATCTGATCCACACCAGCCCTCCAGCCAACTGACTCCACCTCAAGGAGTTGCTATGGCAATATCCACTTTTACATAATAAAATCAGAAAATGCCAGGCAAACTCAGCAGGTGTGACAGTATCTGTGGAGAGAGAAGCAAAGTTAATGTTTCCAGACTTACTGAGTTTTCCCAGTATTTTCTGTTTTTATTTCAGATTTTTAGCACCCGCAGTATTTTGCTTTCCACGTTTGCCCACATGTCACAGTCTGGAGCTATGGATAGTCATGGTGGAGGCTCCAATTTCTTTCCATCACATGGCTGACCAGGAATCTCCCCCACAGTTACCGCCTGCCATTGTGTGTTGGAAATATTTACAAGTTGATACCTGTTTCGCCACGTTATGAATGCAACTTCCCCTGATAACAAGTCCTGGAGCGGGACTTGAACCTGGAACTTCGGGCTCAGAAGCAAGGACACCACCCACTGCGCCTCTAGACCTCCTTAGTCCAGTGTTTAAAGATGAGGGGGGGGGGGTGGAACTCTCAGAAATCACATTGATTTAAAGACTCACAAATCTGTCTTAGTGTTTAATTGAAACATTTAATGTCCAGTATTTCACCTAATGGACAGTAAAATTATTAACACCCAATAAAGCTCAGTGCTTCCTACATCATCAGTATCTGGGTAAAATCTCTCTCTGTAGGTTACACTCAAGCTTTTTGATTCAAACACTGTCTGTTCAATAGGAAACTCCAACATTTTGTCGAGATCAATTTTCAATCCAAACCTTTACCATCCCCCAAAAAACAAATTGACAATGTTATCAAATGGATATAATTTTGGATTACAATGCACTCTTAGCTTCCATTTCATTTGATACAGAGTGAAGCTCCCTCTACTCTGACCTGAAACCCTGTTTGGAATTTGATCTCTGTAAAATGTTGGAGTTTCCGATTGGACAGACAATGGTTGAGGAACATACAGGGAGGGATTTTACCCAGATACTGATGATGTGTAAAGACCTGAGTTTTCATTGGGTGGTAGCAATGTTACTCCCCATTAAAGGGTCATTGCTAGATGTTGAATGTTTCAATTAAACACTGTAGCAATCTCTAATCAATGTGTCGTTTGAGAGTGTTTTTTCCCTAATCTTTAAACACTGG
Organism: Cetorhinus maximus; assembly: GCF_964194155.1. Lineage (NCBI taxonomy): Eukaryota > Metazoa > Chordata > Chondrichthyes > Lamniformes > Cetorhinidae > Cetorhinus > Cetorhinus maximus. The sequence continues at coordinate 8,721 of NW_027597953.1, forward strand.
GATGTGTTATCCACTGGGTTCAGTCAGGGACCAGTACATTCCAGATGGGAGGACAGAATAGTCATTGCTGAAGCAGATTTCATCGGCCTAATTAAGGGGAATTTCCAGTGTTGTGGATGAACTATTATCACAAGTTGTGGAATTAGGAAAGGTTTCAACCTCCTGGCACTGACCCATTCCCTGGCCCCCAAACGCGGGTTCCTGGCCCAATCCTGGGCTGTTGTCCCAAACCTAGCTTCTTTTCCCAAATCCTGTGCCCTGTCCCAAATCTCGGACGCTGTCACATTTGCTGCTCCAACATTTTATAGAGATCGAACTTCATTCAGGCTTTTAAACAGTTATTTGGGTTAGAATTAGTCTAAAGACAATTATTCGGGATAGAATTAGTAGTCACATGAAAAGATGTGGGGTGATAAGGAAGATCCAATATGGATTACTAAAGGGGAAATTGCGTCTAACTAGCTTACTGGAGTTTTTTGAAGAGGTAACAGAGAGGGTTGATGAGGGTAATGCTGTTGATGTGGTGTATATGGACTTTCAAAAGGCCATTTGATACAGTGCCACACAACAGACTTGTGATTAAAGTTATAGCTCATGGAATAAAAGGGATGGTAGCAACTTGGATATAAAATTGGCTGAGTAATAGGAAACAAAAGGTAATGGTCAATTGATATTTTTCAGGCTGGAGGAAAGTTTGTAGTGGAGTTCCCCAGGGCTCAGTATTGGGACTGTTGCTTTGCCAGATATATATTAGTGATCTAGATCTTAGTGTGCAGGGGACAATTTCAAAGCTTGTGGATAATATGGAACTTGGAAGCATTGTAAACTGGGAGGAGGAGAGTGTAGAACTTCAAAATTACATAGGCAAGTTGATGGAGTGGGCAGATAGGTGGCAGATGGAGTTCAATGTAGGAAGAACATGGACAGACAATATAAAATAAGGGGTGAAATTTTGAAGGGGGTGCAGGAGCAGAAAGACCTGGGTGTATAAGTACATAGATCATTGAAGGTGGCAGTACAGGTGGAGAGAGCAGTTAATAAGCATATAGTATCCTGGGCTTTATTAATAGGGGCATGGAGTACAAGAGCAGTGAAATTATGTGGAGTTTATATAAGACACTCGTTAGACCTTAGCTGGAGTATCGTGTACAGTTCTGGGCGCCACATTATAGGAAGGATGTGAACTTATTGGAGAGAGTGCAGAAGAGGTTTACAAAAATAGTCCAGGGATGAGAAACTTCAGTTATGAAGATAGATTGGAGAGGTTGGGACTTTTCTCCTTGGAGAGAAGAAGGCTAAGAGGAGATTTGATAGTGGCGTTCAAAATCATGAGGGGGCTGTTCAGCTAAATAAAATAAGTGAAGCCATTCACTGACTCATTCCTCAGGGCAATACCTTGACCAATCAGAGTCAAGCAGTCTAATTTAAATTTTAAACATTATCTGGCAGTTAACTGTCAGTCACCATTAACTGGTGACCTGTCCATGGAAATGACTCTACCAATCAGAGTCCATTTGCCAAACAATTCCCCGACATTGGTATTCTTGCGATTGTCCTGATGAGTGTACGATGAAAAGCTTTCACAAAATGTCTTTTTCTCAGCAATACTCAAGTTCAGTACTACCAAATGATTAATTCCCAAATTCCTATCCAGCCACCATGAGATATCCTTTATCCTAACACCGGGTAGGAAACACGCCCTTTGGGATTCTCATTCTTGGCTGCAGAGGGAGCTATCTATCCCCCTAATTTTAGAGTCTCCAATTACTATCACCTTTCGATTCTGCCCCTCCCCTCCCAGCCCCACACAGCCTCTGAGTTGATGGTGCCTTGGTTTACATTTTGGCTGTCTTTTTTGCAGTCTTTTTCCTTATCCCACGGTAATGAGTACAGTGCTGCAAACTTCACATTTTTCCTAGTTCCACACTAATGATGATAGTTCATCCACAACTCTGAAAATTCCACTGTATAAGGTTGATGAAATCCGGTTCAGTGATGAATATTGTACATTCAGTACTGGGGATAGTCCCACCTGTAAGGTACAGGTTCCATGTTGAACCCAGTGGATAATACATCCCAGTGTTGAAAGTTTAGGAAATAAATAATCAAATGTCACTATAATGGAATTAGGACAGGGACCAGGGATTTGGGTTAGGGACCAAGAGTTGGGAATTGGGGACTGTGGGGATGAGGAGATGGCTATTGGGCCTGGATTGATGCATTAGGAGAGTTGGGGAATGGCTCCCTTACTGGGCATCAGGGTTTGAGTCAGGTAACAGGGATTGGGACCGGGCTGGATTTTGGACCAGGGACTGGACATTGGGATTGAGACAGGGACCCAGTTTTTGGGCAAGGACCAGCAATTGTGACAGAGACCAGATTTGGGCCACAAAGCTGAGATTTGGAACAGGGACCCAGGTTTGGAACAATGACCTGGGATTGGGACAGCAATCAGAATTGGAACAGGGACCATAGTTCTGGCCAGGGACTCGCATTTGTTGCCAAAGATCCTGGTTTGGGATCAGGAAACTGGGATTATAAAGAGACCTGGAATTCTAACAGAGACCTAGTTTTGGGACAGTGCAGCAAACTCCACACATTTCCTAATTCCATATCCTGTTCATGAACAAGACTGGAGATTCCACTGTGTGAGGTTGATGAAAACTATTCCAGTGGTGAGTATTCTACAAACAAAAACAAAAATACCTGGAAAAACTCAGCAGGTCTGACAGCATCTGCGGAGAGGAACACAGTTGACGTTTCGAGTCCGTATGACTCTTCAACAGAACTAAAGAAATAGAGAAATGAGGTGAAATGTAAACTGGTAGAGGGGGTTGGGATAGGTAGAGCTGGATAAAGGGCCAGTGATAGGTGAGGCAAATAAGAGATTGCCAAAGATGTCATAGACAAAAGGACAAAGGGCTGTTGACGGTGGTGATGTTATCTAAGGAATGTGCTAATGGGGTCATTAAGGGTAGCAAGCAGGACAAGCTAGTGGCAGATGGCCCTAGTGGGGTTGGGGTGGGGGGAAGGGATCAAAATGGGCTAAAAGGTGAAGATAAAACAATAGATCAAAAAATAGGTGGGAAAAGAAAAATATATTTTTTTTTAAAAGGGGGATCGGAAAGGGGGTAATAAAATGTTGGAGTTTCCTATTGGACAGACAGTGTTTGAATCAGAAAGCTGAGTGTAACCTACAGAGAGAGATTTTACCCAGATACTGATGATGTGAAAAGTGCTGAGCTCTCATTGGGTGTTAGTAATTTTACTGTCCATTGGATGGGTTACTGGATATTAAAAGTTCCAATTAAACACTGGGGCAAGCTTGTGAGACTTTAAATTAATATGATTTCTGAGAGTTATTTCCTCCTAATCTTTAAACACTGGGCTCTGTAATCCACTGGGCTCAGTCGAAACACTGCACGTACCAGCTGAGAATATCTCCAAAACAAAAATAAAAATACCTGGAAAAACTCAGCAGGTCTGGCAGCATCTGCGGAGAGGAGCACAGTTAACGTTTCGAGTCCGAATGACCCTTCAACAGAACTAAGGAAAAATAGAAGAGAGGTGAAATATAAGCTGATTTAAGGGGGTGGGGGGGGTGGTGGGACTGGTAGAACTGGATACAGGGCCAGTGATAGGTGGAGATAAGCAAAAGATGTCACAGACAAAAGGACAAAGAGGTGTTGAAGGTGGTGATATTATCTAAAGAATGTGCTAATTAAGGGTAGAAAGCAGGACAAGCAAGGTACAGATAGCCCTAGTGGGGGTGGGGTGGGGTGAAGGAATCGAAAAAGGCTAAAACGTAGAGATAAAACAGTGGATAGAAATACATTTAAAAATAATGGAAATAGGTGGGAAAAGAAAAATCTATGTAAATTATTGGAAAAAAAAGGGGGGGGGATTCGGAAAGGGGGTGGGGATGGAGGAGAGAGTTCATGGTCTAAAGTTGTTGAACTCAATATTCAGTCCGGAAGGCTGTAAAGTGACTAGTCGGAAGATGAGGTGCTGTTCCTCCAGTTTGCGTTGAGCTTCACTGGAACATTGCAGCAGGCCAAGGACGGACATGTGGGCATTAGAGCAGGGTGGAGTGTTAAAATGGCAAGCGACAGGGAGGTCTGGGTGATGCTTGCGGAGAGACCGAAGGTGTTCTGCAAAGCGGTCACCCAGTCTGCGTTTGGTCTCTCCAATGTAGAGGAAACCGCATTGGGAGCAACGAATGCATTAGACTAAATTGAGGGAAGTGTAAGTGAAATGCTGCTTCACTTTCCAATAATTTACATAGATTTTTCTTTTCCCACCTATTTCCATTATTTTTAAATGTATTTCTATCCACTGTTTTATCTCTACGTTTGGGCCCTTGGACGGTGAGGAGAGGGTAAGTAAAGGGGCAGGTGTTGCACCTTCTGCGGTTGCATGGGAAGGTGCCGTGGGAGGGGGTTGAGGTGTAGGGGGTGATGGAGGAGTGGACCAGGGTATCCCGGAGGGAACGATCCCTGCGGAATGCCGCCGGTGGGGTGAAGAGAAGACGTGTTTGGTGGTGGCATCATGCTGGAGTTGGCGGAAATGGCGGAGGATGATCCTTTGAACGCGGAGGCTGGTGGGGTGATAATTGAGGACAAGGGGAGCCCTATCATGTTTCTGGGAGGGAGGAGAAGGTGTGAGGGCGGATGCGCGGGAGAAATATATCTCCAGTATTGAATGTAGAATAATCACCAATAGCATCCTATCTCTATAACGCCTTTAAGATAATAATGTACTTCACAGGGGCATTGGTGTGTTGCAGTGTTTTGAAATTGCAATTTGTACATATTGCTCACTTGAGTCTGCCATTTGAAATGGCAGAAACTACTGTGGCTTGTGCACTTTTTATATTTTGATCTGTCTCTGGCTGTTCTCAAGTCCCATCAACACAACACCGGCCAAGAACCTCATAGGCATTGTCAAACAAATTTGACAGAGCCACATAAGGCGATTATGATGACTCGATGAAGCAGACAAGTGTTGTAAAATTTTATTAGGGAGACATTTAGAAGTGTTTGCATGCTAGATCCGATCTCCAGTCAGAAAGCTCCACTACCCGGATTTCCCATGCTAAGAGCTCATTGGTTGAAGTCCCTGCAGTACATCACATGACCTGTGATTGACAGGAGGGAGCCACAATACACGCAGTTACCACATTTCCTCCCCATTTAGTTTTTTGACAATTACACTTTACAAAATGCATTTAAACAATGCAGCAAACATATATACAGTCTCAGGTGATTATAAATCAAGTCTCTGAGGTGCTCTTCTTATACAGCTAGTGTAGTGTAGCTCTACCACTAGAGGTTCCTGAACAGGATTGACAGGATCTGGAGCTGCACTGTGAGGCACAACATCGGAACTGGGCAGTTCAGAATTTGGTAACTCTTTTGAAACATCTGGAATGTCCGTTCTAGGTCGACCACACACCTCAGAAGTCAATGGTTCAATGTTAATCACCGGTTGGTCAGTTATTTGTTGGAATGTCTCTCTGGCACGGATGTGATCTATGTGATTATGGACAGTTCTATCTCCCACTTGTACTTGGAAAGATAATGAACCAGTCTCTGAAACAATGGCTCCCAAACCCTTGACAATCCTTCCAGAACACATTCTATCGTGTTTGGAGGAAGGGTTCTCTCAGTTGCTTTGTTGGTTTGGCATTTCTCTTTCTCCATGATGTCCATCGCGTTCTGATAGACGTTGATGTTTCAAAAATGGAACCCTTTGTTTCCACTTGTTTCACAATTTCAACCACTTCATTTTCCAATGACTCAATGGTTCTCAGTATGTTTGAGGCATCCAGTGCTTTTCATTCTAGTTCCTTGAGCTTCAGTGCTGATTTACATTTTCCAATCTTCTTTCTGTCTTTTCTTTCTCTGTCTGCAGCAGAGTTTGTCCTTGTCCTTCACTTTGGTTTCACAGTCGGCTAGGTCTCTCTCTGGTGAAATCTTAATTTGCTTTAGTTCTGTAATTGTGCTATCCATGGCTTCATTATCCACTCGCATCTTGGATAGTTCCGCGGCATTTCCTTTTAATGCTTCTTTTGTTTCATTCAGATGGTTCTTCAGCTCTTCAGTCACTTTCTTGTAACTCTTAGCCTCCTCTTGGAATATTGAACATTGTTGAGTCTTCTCTGCCAACTGTTTCTTCTGTTTGTTCAGAGTGGCACTAAATTCATTTTGTTTCTCTTCATAGTTTTCCAGAGGAACAAACTTTGACCTGAGGGATCCTTGCAGCATGTGAAGGTCCTTCAATTCTCCTAACTCACTCCAAAAATCCATGTTGTATTTCCTTAGAGGCTCTGGGATTCCATCCAACTTTAGGTGAAAATCTCAGACCAGCCAAGTTTGATCTTCTGTAGCCAATCCCAACCTAAAATACTGGGCCCTTCTCCTTTCACTATTATTACAGGCACTTGGGCTGTTGTAAGAGACTGGAATGGTGGCGATGCCCTTCACTTGAATAGATTCTCCCATTTAAGATCTTAACTTAGTGGTTGTCTGCTCCAGGTTTATTGGTTGTCTTCCTTCATTAAGGTACCTGAAAGTCTGCTCTCTAACCACTGTATTTGAGGCACCAGTATCTACTTCCATACACAGTGGCTTCTCATTCACTTGTACTGTCACCGTAATAGGCTCAGTTTTCACAGCAGCCACATTATATAAGGGGTAAACGTCAGGAGCAGCAGCTTCAGCCTTTGTTGTACCCATTAACTCGATCATGTTTGTTTGCTGTCTAATCTTTGTCCGGCATTGTCTAACCATGTGACCCTTCTTCTGACAGTAATGACATTCTGCCTCTCTGAATTTACAGCTGTCTGCTCCGTGGTCACCTCCACATCTATAGTAATTTTGTCTTGAAGTTGTTGACAAAATGTTTCTCTTAGGCTTCTTAATGTTTCTCACAGTGGACACTGAATCGTGCTTTAATTCTGCAGGTCTGGTTTTCACACCACGCTCGGCCACAGGTTGCCACCCAACATGAAGTGTGGCGCCATTATCCATGTGTTGCAAAGTCTGAGAGTCTCTCTCAGCCCTTTCCATGGTGAGGGGGATTCCTAAGGTGTACTTAAAGCCGATATTGATTTTGGCCAGCAAGCAGTGCTGAATGGCATCATCCTTGACTCCACATACCAGTCGGTCCCACAGCGTATTGTTTAATGCATCCCCAAAGTCACAGTATTCTGTTAACTGGGGAGATTCGCTACATAGGTTGCGATGGACACTCCCGGGGACCTAATTCTCAAATTGAATTTAAAGCGCTGCATTACCACGGATGGCTTTGGCTAGGCCCACTACACGACTCAGAATCGGGCATGCTCGGGGCAGTTAGGGTATGAACCAGGTTGTATGTTTTATTGCCAAAAACACTTAATAGGATCACTTTCAGCTTTTCCTCGGTGGTAATTTCATTTGCTACAAAGTAAAATCGGAGGGTGCTCAACAAACTGGCTCCAACCTTCAACATTAGCATCATACAGATCGATTCTTCCACACAGCGGCAGTAGTTTTTAAAATTCCATTTACTCACAATAACAGTGCGAGGTGCACAGGCAAAGTCAATCCCATCCTCTTCGCCAAACTGATGACTTGACAGAGCAGACAAGTTTCATAAAGAAATGGTAAAACTTTATTGGGGAGACATTTAGAAGCGTTTGCACGCTAGACCCATTCTCTAGTCAGAAAGCTCCACTACCCGGATTGCCTACGCTAAGAGCTCACTGGTCGAAGTCCCTGCAGTACATCACATGACTTGTGATTGACAGGAGGGAGGACAGTACATGCAGTTAGTACAGTGATATTAGGTCAGATGATCAAAAGCTTAGAAACATAGAAAATAGGAGCAGGAGTAGGTCATTCAGCCCTTCAAGCCTGCTCCGTCATTAAATATGATCATGACTGATCCTCTATCTCAGCGCCATACTCCCACTCTCTCCCCATACCTCTTGACGCCTTTAGAGTTGAGAAATCTATCTATTTCCTTCTTAAATATATTCAGTGACTTGGCCTCCACAGCCTTCTGTGGTAGAGAATTCCACAGGTTCACCACCCTCTGAGTGAAGAAGTTTCTCCTCATCTCAGTCCTAAATGGTCCACTCCGTATCCTGAGACCGTGACCCCTCGTTCTAGACCTCCCCCAGCCAGAGGAATCATCATCGCTGCATCCAGTCTGTCCAGCCCTGTCAGAATTTCATACATTTCAATAAGATCCCCTCTTATTCTTCTAAACTCCAGTGAATACAGGTCTAGTCGGCCCAATCTCTCCTCACACAACAATCCTGCCATCCCAGGAATCAGTGTGGTGACCTTCACTGCACTCCCTCTATGGCAAGTATACCCTTTCTTAGGTAAGGAGACCAAAACCGCACATAATACTCCAGCTGTAGTCTCACCAGGGCCCTGTACAGCTGCAGTAAGACATCCTTGCTCCTGTACTCAAATCCTCTCGGAATGAAGGCCAACATACCATTTGCTTTCTTAGCTGTTTGCTGCACCTGCATGCTCACTTTCAGTGACTGGTGTACAAGGACACCCAGGTCCCTTTGTACATCAACATTTCCCAATCTATCACCATTTAAGTAATACTCTGCCATTCTGTTTTTCCTAACAAAGTGGATAACTTCACACTTATCCACATTATACTGCATCTGCCATGTTTTTTCCCACTCACTCAACTTGTCTAATTCACCTTGAAACCTCTTTACATCCTCCTCACCACTCACATTCCCACCAAGTTTAGTGTCATCAGCAAACTTGGAAATATTACATTTGGTTCCTTCATTAAAATCATCGATACATATTGTGGATTGCTGGGGCCCAAGCACTGATCCCTGTGGTACCCCACTAGTCACCTCCTGCCACTCCAAAACGACCCATTTATTCCTACTCTCTGTTTCCTGTCTGCTAACCAATTCTCAATCCATGGCAATATATTACCCCCCAATCCCATGTGCTTTAATTTTGCACACTAACCTCTTATGTGGGACTTTATCAAAAACTTTCTGAAAATCCAAATACACCACATCCACTGTCCCACTGCGAATGCCATCAGCCTCCAATCCCAATATGAATCCCCTCATTCCCCATCCCAATGTGAAACGCCTCATTCCCAATCCCAATGGGAAGCCCCTCATTTCCAATCCCAATGTGAAACTCCTCATTCCCAATCCCAATGTGAATTCCCTCATTCCCAATCCCAATGTAACCCCCTTCATTCCCAATCCCAATATGAACCCCCTCATTCCCAATCCCATTGTGAACCTACCTCATTCCCAATCCCAATGTGAATCCCCTCATTCCAAATCCCAGTAAGAACCAACTCATTCCCAATGACAACGTGAATCCCCTCATTTCCAATCCCAATGGGAACCCTCTCATTTCCAATCCCAATGTGAACCCCCTCATTCCCAATCCCAATGTGAACCTGGTCATTCCCCAATCCCAATGTTAACCTCCTCATTTCCAATCCCAGTGTGAACCCGCTCAGCCCCAATCCCAGTGTGAATCCCCTCATTCCAAAAGCCAACGTGAATCGCCTCTGCCTCTGTCATCGAAACATAGAAACATCGCTGCATCCAGTTTGTCCAGCCCTGTCAGAATTTAAAACATTTCAATGAAATCCCTCTCATTCTTCTAAACTCCAGTGAATACAGGTCTAGTCGGCCCAATCTCTCCTCACACAACAATCCCGCCATCCCAGGAATCAGTCTGGCGAACCTTCACTGCACTCCCTCTATGGCAAGTATATTTTTTCTTAGGTAAGGAGACCAAAACTGCACACAATACTTCAGGTGTGGTCTCACCAAGGCCCTGTACAGCTACAGTAAGACATCCTTGCTCCTGTACTCAAATCCTCTCGGAATGAAGGCCAACATACCATTTGCTTTCTTAGCTGTTTGCTGCACCTGCATGCTTGCTTTCAGTGACTGGTGTACAAGGACACCCAGGTCCCTTTGTACATCAACATTTCCCAATCTATCACCATTTAAATAATACTCTCCCATTCTGCTTTTCCTAACAAAGTGGATAACTTCACACTTATCCACATTATTCTGCATCTGCCATGTTTTTTCCCACTCACTCAGCTTGTCTAATTCATCTTGAAGCTTCTTTACATCCTCCTCACCACTCACATTCCCAACAAGTTTCATGTCATCAGCAAACTTGAAAATATTACATTTGGTTCCCTCATCCAAATCATTGATATATATAGTGAATAGCTGGGGCCCAAGCACTGATCCCTGTGGTACCCCACTAGTCACTGCCTGCCACTCCGAAAATTATTTATTCCTATTCTCTGTTTCCTGTCTGCTAACCAATTCTCCATCCATGCCGATATATTACCCCCAATCTCATGTGCTTCAGTTTTACACACTAACCTCTTATATGGGACTTTATCAAAAACTTTCTGAAAATCCAAATGCACTACATCCTCTGGCTCTCATTTATTTATTCTGCTAGTTACACCCTCAAAAAACTTCAGTAGGTTTGTCAAACATGATTCCCCTTTCATAAATCCATGTTCACTTTGTCTAATCCCATTGATATTTTCTAAATGTCCTGTTATCACCTCTAGCATTTTTCCTACTACTGATGTTAGGCTAACCGGTCTGTAAGCCCATGTTTTCTCACTCCCTTATTTTTAAATAATTGGGTTACATTTGCACCCTCCAACCTGCCGGGACTGTTCCAGAATCTACTGAATTTTGGAAGATGACAACCAAGGCACCCCCTATTCCCATGGCCCCCTCCTTTAGCACCCTGGGATGTAGATTATCGGGCCCTGGGGATTTACCAGCTTTCAGTCCCATTAATTTCTTCAGCACTGTTTTCAGTAACACCAATTTCCTACAATTCCTCCTTCTCACTAGACCCTTTGTTCCCTAGTATTTCTGGGAAGTTATTTCTGTCTTCCTCTGTGAACTAAAGTAGTTGTTTAATTGCTCTGACATTTCCTTATTCTCTGTTATAAATTCTCCCAGTTTCGGACTGTAAGGGGCCGACATTTGTCCTTATCAATCTTTTTCTTCTTACCTATTTATAGAAGTTTTTACAATCCTCTTTTATGTTCCTTGAATGTTTACTCTCATATTCTATTTTTCCCCGCTTAATGAATCTCTTGGTCCTTATTTTCTGAATTCTAAACTGCTCTCAACCCTGCCCTCATCCCGGGTCACCGCATCCATACCGGGAAACTGCCCCCATCCCGAGTCCCCGTCCCCATCCTGGGTCCCCGTCCCCATCCCGGGTCACCACCCCCATGCCAATTCCCCACCCCGGGTCCCCATTCCGGGTCCCCATCCCGGGTCACCACCCCCATGCAGATTCCCCACCCCGGGTCCCCATCCTGGGTACCCACACCCATACCGTGAAACTGATCCCATCCTGGGTCCCCGTGCCCATCCTGGGCCCCATCTGCATCCTGGGTCCCCATCCCCATCCCGGGTCACCACACCCATGCCGATTCCCCATCCCGGGTCCCCATCCAGGGTCCTGGTCCCTGACCCCATCCTGGGTCCCCATCCCGTGTCACCGTCCCCGTCCCATGTCACCGTCCCCATCCCATGTCACTGCCACTGTCCCGTGTCACCGTCCCCATCCCCTGTCACCGTCACCGACCCGTGTCACCGCCCCCATCCCATGTCACATCCCCCGTCCTGTGTCACCGTCCCCGACCCGTGTCACCGTCCCCGTCCAGTATCACCGGCCCTGTCCCAGGTCATTGTCCCCATCCCCGTCCCGGGTCACCGTCCCCGTTCCGTGTCACCGTCCCCGTCCCGGGTCACCGTTCCCATCCCATGTCACTGTCCCTGTTCCTTGTCTCCGTTCCCGTCCCGGGTCACCGTCCTCGTCCCGGGTCACCGTTCCCGTCCCCGTCCCCGTCCCCGTCCCAGTCCCGTGTCACCTCCCCCATCCCGGGTCCCACTTCCCTCCTGGGTCCCCGCCCCCGTCCCCATCCCCGGCCCCTATCCAGGGTCCCCATCCCCATCCCGGGACACCGCCTCCATCCCGGATCCCCATCCTGGGCCACCGCCTCCATCCTAGGTCCCCAGCCCATTCTTTGTACCCATTCCGGGACACTGCCTCTATCCCGGATCCCCATCCTGGGTCACCATCCCCATCCATATCCCCGCCCCGGGTCACCGCTCCCATCATGGGGACCAATTCCTGGTAACCATCCCGGATCCCCATCCTGGGTATGGGTCCCCATCGTGAGTCCCTGTCCCGGGTCACCGCTCCCGACCCGGGTCACCATCCGCATCCGGTGTCACCGTTCCCGTCCCGTGTCACCGTCCCCTTCCCGTGTCACCGTCCCCGTCCCGTGTCGCCGTCCCCGTCCCGTGTCACCGCCCCCGTCTCGTGTCACTGCCCTCGTCACGTGTCACCATCCCCGTCCCGTGTCACCGTCTCTGTCCCGTGTCACCGCCCCCCGTCGAGTGTCACCGCCCCCGTCCCGTGTAACTGTCCCCGTCCCGTGTCACCGTCCCCGTCCAGTATCACCACCCGTCCCGTGTCACTATCCCTGTCCCGTGTCACCGCCCCCGTCGAGTGTCACCGTTCCCGTCCCGTGTCACCGTCCCCGTCCTGTGTCATCGTCCCAGTCCCGTGTCACCATCCCCGTCCCGTGTCACCGCTCCCGTCGAGTGTCACCGCCCCCGTCCCGTGTCACCGTCCCCGTCATCGTCCCGTGTCACCGCCCCGTCCCGTGTCATCGTCCCCGTCATCGTCCCATGTCACCACCCCGTCCCGTGTCATCGTCCCCGTCCCGTGTCACCGTCCCCATCATCGTCCCGTGTCACCGCCCCGTCCCGTGTCACCGTCCCCGTCATCGTCCCGTGTCACCGTCCCCGTCCCGTGTCACTGTCCCTGTCCCGTGTCACGACCCCATCCAGTGTCACCGCCCCATCCCGTGTCACCGTCCCCATCCAGTAGCACCGCCCCGTCCCGTGTCACCGTCCCCGTCCCTGTCGCGTGTCACCGTCCCCGACCCGTGTCACCGTCCCCGTCTCGTGCCACCGCCCACGTCCTGTGTCACTGTCCCCATCCAGTATCACCGCCCACGTCCCGTGTCACCGCCCCGTCCCGTGTCACCGCCCACGTCCTGTGTCACCGCCCCCACCAGTATCACCGCCCACGTCCCGTGTCACCGCCCCGTCCCGTGTCACCGCCCACGTCCTGTGTCACCGCCCGTCCCGTGTCACCGCCCACGTCTTGTGTCACCCTCGCCGTCCCATGTCACCGTCCCCGTCCAGTATCACCGCCCCCATCCCCTGTCACCGTCCCCGTCCCTGTCCCGTGACACCGTCCCCGTCCCGTGTCACCATCCCCGTCCCGTGTCACTGTCCCTGTCCCGTGTCACGACCCCATCCAGTGTCACCGCCCCGTCCCGGGTCACCGTCCCCCTCCCCGTCCTGGGTCACCGGCCCCATCCCGTGTCACCGTCCCCGTCCAGTATCACCGCCCCCGTCCCGGGTCTCCGTCCCCGTCCCGTGTCACCGTCCCTGTCCCGTGTCACCATCCCCGTCACCATCCCCGCCACGTGCCACCTCCCCCGTTCCATGTCAACCGCCCCCCGCCAGTATCACCACCCACGTCCCGTGTCACCGTCCCCGTCTCGAGTCACCCTCCCCGTCCCGTGCCACAGTCCCCTTCCCGGGTCACCATCCCCTTGCCGTGTCACCGTCCCGTCCCAGTCCGTGTCACCATCCCCGTCCTGTGTCACCGTCCCTGTCCCGTGTCATCGTCCCCGTCCCGTGTCACCATCCCTGTCCCGTGTGACCGTCCCCGACCCGTGTCACTGTCCCTGTCCCGTGTCACGACCCCATCCAGTGTCACCGCCCCGTCCCGTGTCACCGTCCCCATCCAGTATCACCGCCCCGTCCCGTATCACCGCCCCCGTCCCGTGTCACCGTCCCCGTCCCTGTCGCGTGTCACCGTCCCCGACCCGTGTCACCATCCCCATCTCGTGCCACCGCCCACGTCCTGTGTCACCGTCCCCATCCAGTATCACCGCCCACGTCCCATGTCACCGCCCCGACCCGTGTCACTGCCCACGTCCTGTGTCACCGCCCCCACCAGTATCACCGCCCACGTCCCGTGTCACCGCCCCGTCCCGTGTCACCGCCCACGTCCTGTGTCACCGCCCCGTCCCGTGTCACCGCCCCGTCCCGTGTCACCGTCCCCGTCACTGTCGCATGTCACCGTCCCGTGTCACCGTCCCCGTCCTGTGTCACCACCCCCGTCCTGTGTCACCGTCCCCGTCCCGTGTCACCGTCCCCGTCCCGTGTCACCGTCCCCGTCCCCGTCCCCGTCCTGTGTCACCGTCCCCGTCCTTTGTCACCGTCCCCGTCCCATGTCACCGTCCCCGTCCAGTATCACCGTCCCCGTCCGGGGTCATCTTCCCCGTCCCGTGTCACCGTCCCCGTCCCCGTCCCCGTCCCGTATCACCGTCCCCGTCCCGTGTCACCGTCCCCGTCCCGTGTCACCGTCCCCATCCCGTGTCGCCGTCCCCGTCCCTTGTCACTGCCCCCGTCTCGTGTCACTGCCCTCATCACGTGTCACCGTCCCCGTCCCATGTCACCGCCCCGTCCCGTGTCACCGTCCCCGTCCCGTGTCACCGCCCCCATCGAGGGTCACCGCCCCCGTCCCTTGTCACCGCCCCCGTCTCGTGTCACCGCCCTCGTCACGTGTCACCGTCCCCGTCCCGTGTCACCGCCCCCGTCCCGTGTCACCGTCCCCGTCCCCGTCCTGTGTCACCGTCCCCGTCCTTTGTCACCGTCCCCGTCCCATGTCACCGTCCCCGTCCAGTATCACCGTCCCCGTCCGGGGTCATCTTCCCCATCCTGGGTCACCGTCCCCGTCCCGTGTCACCGTCCCCGTCCCTTGTCACTGCCCCCGTCTCGTGTCACCGCCCTCGTCACGTGTCACCGTCCCCGTCCCATGTCACCGCCCCGTCCCGTGTCACCGTCCCCGTCCTGTGTCACCGCCCCCATCGAGTGTCACCGCCCCCGTCCCTTGTCACCGCCCCCATCTCGTGTCACCGCCCTCGTCACGTGTCACCGTCCCCGTCCCGTGTCACCGCCCCCGTCCCGTGTCACCGTCCCCGTCCCGTGTCACCGCCCCCATCGAGTGTCACCGCCCCCGTCCCGTGTCACCACCCCCGTCCCATGTCACCATCCCCGTCCCGTGTCACCGTCCCCGTCTCGTGTCACCGTCCCCGTCTCGTGTCACCATCCCCGTCCAGTATCACCACCCGTCCCGTGTCACCGTCCCTGTCCCGTGTCACCGTCCCCATCCAGTATCACCACCCGTCCCGTGTCACCGTCCCTGTCCCTGTCCCGTGTCACCGTCTCTGTCCCGTGTCACCGGCCCCGTCCTGTGTCACCGTCCCCGTCCTGTGTCATCATCCCAGTCCCGTGTCACCGTCCCCGTCCCCGTCCCCGTCCCGTGTCACCGCCCCCGTCGAGTGTCACCGCCCCCGTCCCGTGTCACCGTCCCCGTCCCGTGTCACCGTCCCCGTCGAGTGTCACCGTTCCCGTTCCGTGTCACTGTCCCCATCATCGTCCCGTGTCACCGCCCCGTCCCGTGTCATCGTCCCCGTCCCGTGTCACCGTCCCCGCCCTCGTCCCGTGTCACTGTTCCCGTCCCGTGTCACTGTTCCCGTCCCGTGTCACCGTTCACGTCCCGTGTCACCGCCCCCGTCCCGTGTCACCGTCCCCGTCCCGTGTCATCGTCCCCGTCCAGTATCACCACCCCCGTCGAGTGTCACCGTTCCCGTCCCATGTCACTGTCCCCGTCCTGTGTCATCGTCCCAGTCCCATGTCACCGTCCCCGTCCTGTGTCATCGTCCCAGTCCCGTGTCACCGTCCCCGTCCTGTGTCATCGTCCCAGTCCCGTGTCACCGTCCCCGTCCCATGTCACCGTCCCCGTCATCGTCCCGTGTCACCGCCCCGTCCCGTGTCATCGTCCCCGTCCCGTGTCACCGCCCCCGTCCCGTGTCACCGCCCCCGTCGAGTGTCACCGCCCCCGTCCCGTGTCATCGTCCCGTGTCACCGCCCCGTCCCGTGTCATCGTCCCCGTCCCGTGTCACCGTCCCCGTCATCGTCCCGTGTATCCGGCCCGTCCCGTGTCACCGCCCCGTCCCGTGTCACCGCCCCCGTCCCATGTCACCGCCCCCGTCCCATGTCACCGTCCCCGTCCCTGTCCCGCGACACCGCCCCGTCCCGTGTCACCGTCCCTGTCCCGTGTGACCGTCCCTGTCCCGTGTCACCTTCCCCGTCATCGTCCCGTGTCACCGTCCCCGTCCCGTGTCACTGTCCCTGTCTGGTGTCACGACCCCATCCAGTGTCACCGCCCCGTCCCGTGCCACCGTCCCAATCCAGTATCACCGCCCCGAGCCGTGTCACCGTCCCCGTCTCGTGCCACCGCCCACGTCCTGTGTCACCGTCCCCATCCAGTATCACTGCCCACGTCCCGTGTCACCGCCCCGTCCCGTGTCACCGCCCACGTCCTGTGTCACCGCCCCGTCCCGTGTCACCGCCCCTGTCCCGTGTCACCGTCCCCGTCACTGTCGCGTGTCACCGTCCCGTGTCACCGTCCCTGTCCTGTGTCACCGTCCCTGTCCCGTATCACCGTCCCCGTCCCGTGTCACCGTCTCTGTCCCGTGTCACCGTCCCAGTCCCCGTCCCCGTCCTGTGTCACCCTCCCCGTCCCATGTCACCGACCCCGTCCAGTATCACCGCCCCCATCCCCTGTCACCATCCCCGTCCCTGTCCCGTGACACCGTCCCCGTCCCGTGTCACCATCCCCGTCCCGTGTCACTGTCCCGTGTCACGACTCCATCCAGTGTCACTGCCCCGTCCCGGGTCACCGTCCCCCTCCCCGTCCCGGGTCACCGGCCCCATCCCGTGTCACCGTCCCCGTCCAGTATCACCGTCCCCGTCCGGGGTCATCTTCCCCGTCCCGTGTCACCGTCCCCGTCCCTGTCCCCGTCCCGTATCACCGTCCCCGTCCCGTGTCGCCATCCCCGTCCCTTGTCACCGCCCCCGTCTCATGTCACCGCCCCCGTCGAGTGTCACCCCCCTCGTCACGTGTCACCGTCCCCGTCCCATGTCACCGCCCCCGTCCCGTGTCACCGTCCCTGTCCAGTATCACCACCCGTCCCGTGTCACCGTCCCTGTCCCGTGTCACCGTCCCCGTCCAGTATCACCACCCGTCCCGTGTCACTGTCCCTGTCCTGTGTCACCGTCCCTGTCCCGTGTCACCGGCCCCGTCCTGTGTCAATGTCCCCGTTCTGTGTCATCGTCCCAGTCCCGTATCACCGCCCCCGTCCCCGGTCATTGTCCCCATCCCAGGTCACCGCCCCCGTCCCATGTCACCGTCCCCGTCCCTGTCCCGTGACACCGTCCCCGTCCCGTGACACCGTCCCCGTCCCGTGTCACCGCCCCCGTCCCGTGTCACCGCCCCGTCCCATTTCACCGCCCCTGTCCCATGTCACCGTCCCCGTCCCGTGTCACCGCCCCCGTCCCGTGTCACCGTCCCCGTCCAGTATCACCGCCCCCGTCCCCGGTCATTGTCCCCATCCCAGGTCACCGTCCCCGTCCCGTGTCACCGTCCCCGTCCCGTGTCACCGTCCCCGTCCATTATCACTGCCCCCGTCCCCGGTCATTGTCCCCATCCCGGGTCACCGCCCCCGTCCCGTGTCACCGTCCCCGTCCCGTGTCACCGTCCCTGTCCCTGTCACATGTCACCGCCCCCGTCCCGTGTCACCGCCCCGTCCCGTGTCACCGTCCCCATCCAGTATCACTGCCCACGTCCCGTGTCACCGCCCCGTCCCGTGTCACCGTCCCCGTCCCTGTCCTGTGTCACCGCCCCCGTCCCGTGTCACCGCCCCCGTCCCATGTCACCGTCCCCGCCCCCGTCCCGTGTCACCGCCCCCGTCCCGTGTCACTGTCCCTGTCCCTGTCACGTGTCACCGTCCCCGACCCGTGTCACCGCCCCATCCCGTGTCACCGCCCCCATCCCGGGTCACCGCCCCCATCCCATGTCACCGTCCCCGTCCCCGTCCCATGTCACCGTCCCTGTCCCTGTCACGTGTCACCGTCCCCGACCCGTGTCACCGCCCCGTCCCGTGTCACCGTCCCCATCCAGTATCACCACCCACGTCCCGTGTCACCACCCCATCCCGTGTCACCGCCCACATCCCCGTCCCGGGTCACCGTCCCTGTCCCGTGTCACCGTCCCGGTCCCGGGTCACTGTCCCCATCCCGTGTCACCGTCCCCGTCCCGTGTCACCGCCCCGTCCCATGTCACCGCCCCCATCCCATGTCACCATCCCCGTCCCGTGTCACCGCCCCCGTCCCGTGTCACCGTCCCCGTCCAGTATCACCGCCCCCGTCCCCGGTCATTGTCCCCATCCCGGGTCACCGTCCCCGTCCCGTGTCACCGTCCCTGTCCCTGTCCCGTGTCACCGTCCCCGTCCAGTATCACCGCCCCCGTCCCGTGTCACCGTCCCCGTCCCTTGTCACCGCCCCCGTCTCGTGTCACCGCCCTCGTCACGTGTCACCGTCCCCGTCCCGTGTCACCGCCCCCGTCCCGTGTCACCGTCCCCGTCCCCGTCCTGTGTCACCGTCCCCGTCCTTTGTCACCGTCCCCGTCCCATGTCACCGTCCCCGTCCAGTATCACCGTCCCCGTCCGGGGTCATCTTCCCCATCCTGGGTCACCGTCCCCGTCCCGTGTCACCGTCCCCGTCCCTTGTCACTGCCCCCGTCTCGTGTCACCGCCCTCGTCACGTGTCACCGTCCCCGTCCCATGTCACCGCCCCGTCCCGTGTCACCGTCCCCGTCCTGTGTCACCGCCCCCATCGAGTGTCACCGCCCCCGTCCCTTGTCACCGCCCCCATCTCGTGTCACCGCCCTCGTCACGTGTCACCGTCCCCGTCCCGTGTCACCGCCCCCGTCCCGTGTCACCATCCCCGTCCCGTGTCACCGCCCCCATCGAGTGTCACCGTCCCCGTCCTGTGTCACCACCCCCGTCCTGTGTCACCGTCCCCGTCCCGTGTCACCGTCCCCGTCCCGTGTCACCGTCCCCGTCCCCGTCCCCGTCCCCGTCCTGTGTCACCGTCCCCGTCCTTTGTCACCGTCCCCGTCCCATGTCACCGTCCCCGTCCAGTATCACCGTCCCCGTCCGGGGTCATCTTCCCCGTCCCGTGTCACCGTCCCCGTCCCCGTCCCCGTCCCGTATCACCGTCCCCGTCCCGTGTCACCGTCCCCGTCCCGTGTCACCGTCCCCATCCCGTGTCGCCGTCCCCGTCCCTTGTCACTGCCCCCGTCTCGTGTCACTGCCCTCATCACGTGTCACCGTCCCCGTCCCATGTCACCGCCCCGTCCCGTGTCACCGTCCCCGTCCCGTGTCACCGCCCCCATCGAGGGTCACCGCCCCCGTCCCTTGTCACCGCCCCCGTCTCGTGTCACCGCCCTCGTCACGTGTCACCGTCCCCGTCCCGTGTCACCGCCCCCGTCCCGTGTCACCGTCCCCGTCCCCGTCCTGTGTCACCGTCCCCGTCCTTTGTCACCGTCCCCGTCCCATGTCACCGTCCCCGTCCAGTATCACCGTCCCCGTCCGGGGTCATCTTCCCCATCCTGGGTCACCGTCCCCGTCCCGTGTCACCGTCCCCGTCCCTTGTCACTGCCCCCGTCTCGTGTCACCGCCCTCGTCACGTGTCACCGTCCCCGTCCCATGTCACCGCCCCGTCCCGTGTCACCGTCCCCGTCCTGTGTCACCGCCCCCATCGAGTGTCACCGCCCCCGTCCCTTGTCACCGCCCCCATCTCGTGTCACCGCCCTCGTCACGTGTCACCGTCCCCGTCCCGTGTCACCGCCCCCGTCCCGTGTCACCATCCCCGTCCCGTGTCACCGCCCCCATCGAGTGTCACCGCCCCCGTCCCGTGTCACCACCCCCGTCCCATGTCACCATCCCCGTCCCGTGTCACCGTCCCCGTCTCGTGTCACCGTCCCCGTCTCGTGTCACCATCCCCGTCCAGTATCACCACCCGTCCCGTGTCACCGTCCCTGTCCCGTGTCACCGTCCCCATCCAGTATCACCACCCGTCCCGTGTCACCGTCCCTGTCCCGTGTCACCGTCTCTGTCCCGTGTCACCGGCCCCGTCCTGTGTCACCGTCCCCGTCCTGTGTCATCATCCCAGTCCCGTGTCACCGTCCCCGTCCCCGTCCCCGTCCCGTGTCACCGCCCCCGTCGAGTGTCACCGCCCCCGTCCCGTGTCACCGTCCCCGTCCCGTGTCACCGTCCCCGTCCCGTGTCACCGTCCCTGTCCCGTGTCACCGGCCCCGTCCTGTGTCATCGTCCCCGTCCCGTGTCACCGCCCCCGTCGAGTGTCACCGTTCCCGTTCCGTGTCACTGTCCCCATCATCGTCCCGTGTCACCGCCCCGTCCCGTGTCATCGTCCCCGTCCCGTGTCACCGTCCCCGCCCTCGTCCCGTGTCACTGTTCCCGTCCCGTGTCACTGTTCCCGTCCCGTGTCACCGTTCACGTCCCGTGTCACCGCCCCCGTCCCGTGTCACCGTCCCCGTCCCGTGTCATCGTCCCCGTCCAGTATCACCACCCCCGTCGAGTGTCACCGTTCCCGTCCCATGTCACTGTCCCCGTCCTGTGTCATCGTCCCAGTCCCATGTCACCGTCCCCGTCCTGTGTCATCGTCCCAGTCCCGTGTCACCGTCCCCGTCCTGTGTCATCGTCCCAGTCCCGTGTCACCGTCCCCGTCCCATGTCACCGTCCCCGTCATCGTCCCGTGTCACCGCCCCGTCCCGTGTCATCGTCCCCGTCCCGTGTCACCGCCCCCGTCCCGTGTCACCGCCCCCGTCGAGTGTCACCGCCCCCGTCCCGTGTCATCGTCCCGTGTCACCGCCCCGTCCCGTGTCATCGTCCCCGTCCCGTGTCACCGTCCCCGTCATCGTCCCGTGTATCCGGCCCGTCCCGTGTCACCGCCCCGTCCCGTGTCACCGCCCCCGTCCCATGTCACCGCCCCCGTCCCATGTCACCGTCCCCGTCCCTGTCCCGCGACACCGCCCCGTCCCGTGTCACCGTCCCTGTCCCGTGTGACCGTCCCTGTCCCGTGTCACCTTCCCCGTCATCGTCCCGTGTCACCGTCCCCGTCCCGTGTCACTGTCCCTGTCTGGTGTCACGACCCCATCCAGTGTCACCGCCCCGTCCCGTGCCACCGTCCCAATCCAGTATCACCGCCCCGAGCCGTGTCACCGTCCCCGTCTCGTGCCACCGCCCACGTCCTGTGTCACCGTCCCCATCCAGTATCACTGCCCACGTCCCGTGTCACCGCCCCGTCCCGTGTCACCGCCCACGTCCTGTGTCACCGCCCCGTCCCGTGTCACCGCCCCTGTCCCGTGTCACCGTCCCCGTCACTGTCGCGTGTCACCGTCCCATGTCACCGACCCCGTCCAGTATCACCGCCCCCATCCCCTGTCACCATCCCCGTCCCTGTCCCGTGACACCGTCCCCGTCCCGTGTCACCATCCCCGTCCCGTGTCACTGTCCCGTGTCACGACTCCATCCAGTGTCACTGCCCCGTCCCGGGTCACCGTCCCCCTCCCCGTCCCGGGTCACCGGCCCCATCCCGTGTCACCGTCCCCGTCCAGTATCACCGTCCCCGTCCGGGGTCATCTTCCCCGTCCCGTGTCACCGTCCCCGTCCCTGTCCCCGTCCCGTATCACCGTCCCCGTCCCGTGTCGCCATCCCCGTCCCTTGTCACCGCCCCCGTCTCATGTCACCGCCCCCGTCGAGTGTCACCCCCCTCGTCACGTGTCACCGTCCCCGTCCCATGTCACCGCCCCCGTCCCGTGTCACCGTCCCTGTCCAGTATCACCACCCGTCCCGTGTCACCGTCCCTGTCCCGTGTCACCGTCCCCGTCCAGTATCACCACCCGTCCCGTGTCACTGTCCCTGTCCTGTGTCACCGTCCCTGTCCCGTGTCACCGGCCCCGTCCTGTGTCAATGTCCCCGTTCTGTGTCATCGTCCCAGTCCCGTATCACCGCCCCCGTCCCCGGTCATTGTCCCCATCCCAGGTCACCGCCCCCGTCCCATGTCACCGTCCCCGTCCCTGTCCCGTGACACCGTCCCCGTCCCGTGACACCGTCCCCGTCCCGTGTCACCGCCCCCGTCCCGTGTCACCGCCCCGTCCCATTTCACCGCCCCTGTCCCATGTCACCGTCCCCGTCCCGTGTCACCGCCCCCGTCCCGTGTCACCGTCCCCGTCCAGTATCACCGCCCCCGTCCCCGGTCATTGTCCCCATCCCAGGTCACCGTCCCCGTCCCGTGTCACCGTCCCCGTCCCGTGTCACCGTCCCCGTCCATTATCACTGCCCCCGTCCCCGGTCATTGTCCCCATCCCGGGTCACCGCCCCCGTCCCGTGTCACCGTCCCCGTCCCGTGTCACCGTCCCTGTCCCTGTCACATGTCACCGCCCCCGTCCCGTGTCACCGCCCCGTCCCGTGTCACCGTCCCCATCCAGTATCACTGCCCACGTCCCGTGTCACCGCCCCGTCCCGTGTCACCGTCCCCGTCCCTGTCCTGTGTCACCGCCCCCGTCCCGTGTCACCGCCCCCGTCCCATGTCACCGTCCCCGCCCCCGTCCCGTGTCACCGCCCCCGTCCCGTGTCACTGTCCCTGTCCCTGTCACGTGTCACCGTCCCCGACCCGTGTCACCGCCCCATCCCGTGTCACCGCCCCCATCCCGGGTCACCGCCCCCATCCCATGTCACCGTCCCCGTCCCCGTCCCATGTCACCGTCCCTGTCCCTGTCACGTGTCACCGTCCCCGACCCGTGTCACCGCCCCGTCCCGTGTCACCGTCCCCATCCAGTATCACCACCCACGTCCCGTGTCACCACCCCATCCCGTGTCACCGCCCACATCCCCGTCCCGGGTCACCGTCCCTGTCCCGTGTCACCGTCCCGGTCCCGGGTCACTGTCCCCATCCCGTGTCACCGTCCCCGTCCCGTGTCACCGCCCCGTCCCATGTCACCGCCCCCATCCCATGTCACCATCCCCGTCCCGTGTCACCGCCCCCGTCCCGTGTCACCGTCCCCGTCCAGTATCACCGCCCCCGTCCCCGGTCATTGTCCCCATCCCGGGTCACCGTCCCCGTCCCGTGTCACCGTCCCTGTCCCTGTCCCGTGTCACCGTCCCCGTCCAGTATCACCGCCCCCGTCCCGTGTCACCGCCCCCGTCCCGTGTCACCGCCCCCGTCCCGTGTCACCGTCCCTGTCCCTGTCACGTGTCACCGTCCCCGACCCGTGTCACCGCCCCGTCCCGGGTCACCGTCCCCGTTCCATGTCACCGTCCCCGTCCCCGTCCCGTGTCACCGTCCCTGTCCCTGTCACGTGTCACCATCCCCGACCCGTGTCACCGCCCCCATCCAGTATCACCACCCACGTCCCGTGTCACCGCCCCGTCCCGGGTCACCGCCCACGTCCTCGTCCTGTGTCACCGTCCCTGTCCCGGGTCACCGTCCCCGTCCCGTGTCACCGTCCCCGTCCCGTGTCACCGTCCCCGTACAGTATCACCACCCCCGTCCAGTGTCACCGTCCCCGTCCAGTATCACCGCCCCCGTCCCGGGTCATTGTCCCAGTCCCGGGTCACTGTCCCTGTCCCGTGTCACCGCCCCATCCCATGTCACAGCCCCCGTCCCGTGTCACCGTCCTCTTCCAGTATCACAGCCCCCGTCCCATGTCACCGTCGCATGTCACCGTCCCCGTCTCATGTCACCGTCCCCGTCCCGGGTCACCGGCCCCATCCCGTGTCACCGGCCCCATCCCGTGTCACCCTCCCCGTACCGTGTCACCGTCCCCGTCCAGTATCACCGCCCCCGTCCCCGGTCATTGTCCCTGTCCCATGTCACCGCCCCCGTCGAGTGTCACCGCCCCCGTCCCGTGTCACCGCCCCGTCCCATGTCACTGTCCCCGTCCAGTATCACCGCCCCCGTCCCCGGTCATTGTCCCCATCCAGTGTCACCGTCCCCGTCCCGTGTCACCGCCCCCGTCCCATGTCACCGTCCCCGTCCCGTGTCACCGTCCCCGTCCCGTGTCACCGCCCCATCCCCGGTCATTGTCCCCATCCAGTGTCACCGTCCCCGTCCCGTGTCACCGCCCCCGTCCCGTGTCACCGCCCCCGTCCCGTGTCACCGTCCCCGTCCCGTGTCACCGTCCCCGTCCAGTGTCACCGTCCCCATCCCGTGTCACCGCGCCCGTCCCGTGTCACCGTCCCCGTCCCGTGTCACCGTCCCCATCCAGTGTCACCGTCCCCGTCCCGTGTCACCGCCCCCGTCCCGTGTCACCGTCCCCGTCCCGTGTCACCGTCCCCGTCCCGTGCCACAGTCCCCATCCCGGGTCACCATCCCCTTCCCGTCTCACCGCCCCGTCCCGTGTCACCGTCCCCGTCCCGTGTCACCGTTCCCGTCCCTGTCGCGTGTCACCAACCCCGTCCCGTGTCACCGCCCCGTCCCGTGTCACCGTCCCCGTCCAGAATCACCGCCCATGTCCCCGTCCCGGGTCACCGTCCCTATCCCGTGTCACCGTCCCGGTCCCGGGTCACCGTCCCCGTCCCGTGTCACCGTCCCCGTCCCGTGTCACCGTCCCCGTCCCGTGTCACCACCCCCGTCCCTGTCACGTGTCACCGTCCCCGTCCCGTGTCACCGTCCCCGTCCCGTGTCACCATCCCCGTCCCGTGTCACCGCCCCCGTCCCGTGTCACCGTCCCCGTCCCGTGTCACCGTCCCCGTCCCGTGCCACAGTCCCCATCCCGGGTCACCATCCCCTTCCCGTGTCACCGTCCCGTCCCGTGTCACTGTCCCCATCCAGTATCACCGCCCACGTCCCGTGTCACCGTCCCCGTCCTGGGTCACCGTCACCGTCCCGTGTCACCGTCCCTGTCCCTTGTCACTGTCCCCATCCAGTATCACCGCCCACGTCCCGTGTCACCGTGCCCGTCCTGGGTCACCGTCACCGTCCCGTGTCACCGTCCCTGTCCCTTGTCACTGTCCCCATCCAGTATCACCACCCCCGTCCCCGGTCATTGTCCCCATCCCGGGTCACCGTCCCCGTCCCGTGTCACCGTCCCCATCCCGTGTCACTGTCCCCATCCCGTGTCACCGTCCCCGTCCCGTGTCACCGTCCCCATCCAGTGTCACCGTCCCCGTCCCATGTCACCGCCCCCGTCCCGTGTCACCGTCCCCGTCCCGTGTCACCGTCCCCGTCCCGTGCCACAGTCCCCATCCCGGGTCACCATCCCCTTCCCGTCTCACCGCCCCATCCCGTGTCACCGTCCCCGTCCCGTGTCACCGTCCCCGTCCCTGCCGCGTGTCACCAACCCCGTCCCGTGTCACCATCCCAATCCCGTGTCACCGTCCCCGTCCCGTGTCACCGCCCCCGTCCCTGTCGCGTGTCACCGTCCCTGTCCCGTGTCACCGTCCACATCCCGTGTCACCACCCCCGTCCCGTGTCACCGTCCCCGTCCCGTGTCACCGTCCCCGTCCCGTGCCACAGTCCCCATCCCGGGTCACCATCCCCTTCCCGTATCACCGCCCCGTCCCGTGTCACTGTCTCCATCCAGTATCACCGCCCACGTCCCGTGTCACCGTCCCCGTCCTGGGTCACCGTCACTGTCCCGTGTCACCGTCCCTGTCCCTTGTCACTGTCCCCGTCCAGTATCACCGCCCCCGTCCCCGGTCATTGTCTCCATCCTGGGTCACCGTCCCCGTCCCGTGTCACCGCCCCCGTCCCGTGTCACCGTCCCCGTCCAGTGTCACCGTCCCTGTCCTGTGTCACCGTCCCCGTCCCGTGTCACCATCCCGTGTCACCGTCCCTGTCCCGTGTCACCATCCCCGTCACCGTCCCCGTCCCGGGTCACCATCCCCGCCACGTGCCACCTCCCCTGTTCCATGTCACCGCCCCCCTCAAGTATCACCGCCCCCATCCCGTGTCACCGTCCCTGTCGCGTGTCACCGTCCTCGTCCCGTGTCACTATCCCTGCCCCGTGCCACCTCCCCCGTTCCATGTCACCGCCCCATCCAGTATCACTGCCCCCGTCCCGGTTCACCGTCCCCGTCCCGTATCACCGTCCCCATCCCGTGTCACCATCCCCGTCCCGTGTATACGTCCCTGTCCAGTATCACCGGCCCCGTCCCGGGTCATTGACCCTGTGCCCGTCCCGGGTCACCGTCCCCGTCCAGTGTCACCATTCCCGTCCCGTGTCACCATCCCCATCCAGTGTCACCGTCCCCATCCCGTGTCACCGTCCCCGTCCAGCATCACCGCCCCAGTCCCGGGTCACCGTCCCCGTCCCGTGTCACCAGCCCCGTCCCGTGTCACCGTCCCCGTCCCGTGTCACCGTCCCCATCCAGTATCACCTGCCCCGTCCCAGGTCATTGTCACCATCCCCGTCCCGGGTCACTGTCCCCGTCCAGTATCACCGCCCCAGTCCCGGGTCACCGTCCCCATCCCGTGTCACCGTACCCGTCCCGTGCCACAGTCCCCATCCCGGGTCACCATCCCCATCCCGTGTCACTGTCCCCATCCAGTCTCACCGCCGCCGTCCCGTGTCACCGTCCCCGTCTCATGTCACCGTCCCCGTCCCGTGCCACAGTGCCCATCCCGGGTCACCGTCCCCGTCCCGTGTCACCACCCCCGTCCCGTGCCACAGTCCCCATCCCGTGTCACCGTCCCCATCCAGCCTCACCGCCCACGTCCCGTGTCACCGGCCCATCCTGGGTCACCGTCCCTGTCCCGTGTCACAGCCCACGTCCCTGTCCCGTGTCACCGCCCACGTCCCGTGTCACCGTCCCCGTCCTGGGTCACCGTCCCTGTCCCGTGTCACAGCCCACGTCCCTGTCCTGTGTCACTATCCCCGTCCCGTGTCACCGTCCCTGTCCCCGTCCCGTGTCACCGCCCCCGTCCGTGTAAACGTTCCCTGTCCCGTGTCACCATCCCCGCCCCGTGCCACCTCCCCCATCCCATGTCACCGCCCCTGTCCCCGTCTCTCTCACTGTCCCCGTCCCCGTCCCCATCCAGTATCACCGTCGTCGTCCCATGTCACCGTCGCCGTCTCGTGTCACCGTCCCCGTCCCGTGTCACCGTCCCCGTCGCATGTCACCGTCCCCGTCCCGTGTCACCGTCCCCGTCGCATGTCACCGTCCCCGTCTCGTGTCACCGCCCCCATCCAGTATCACTGTCCCCGTCCCGGGTCACCTTTCCCGTCCCGGGTCACCGTCCCCATCCCGTGTCACCGTCCCCGTCCCGTCTCACCGTCCCCGTCCCGTGTCACCGTCCCCGTTCCATGTCACCGCCCCCGTCGTGTGTCACCGTCCCCGTCCCGTGTCACCATCCCCGTCCCGTGTCACCATCCCCGTTCCATGTCACTGCCTCCGTCCCGTGTCACCGTCCACGTCGTGTGTCACCGTCCCCGCCCCGTGTCACCGTCCCCGTCCAATATCACCGCCCCTGTCCCGTGTCACCGTCCCTGTCCCGTGTCAGCGTCCCCGTCACCGTCCCCATCCCCGTCCCCATCCCCGTCCAGTATCACCGCCCCTGTCCCGTGTCACCGTCCCTGTCCCGTGTCACCATCCCCGCCCCGGGTCACCGTCCCCTTCCCGTGTCACCGTCCCTGTCCATTATCACTGCCCCCATCCCGGGTCATGGTCCCTGTCCGGGGTCACCGTCCCGTCTCGTGTCACCGTCCCCGTCCCGGGTCACAGACCCATCCCGTGTCACTGTCCCCGTCCCGTGTCACCAGCCCTATCCTGTGTCACCGTCCCCGTCCCGTGTCACCGGCCCCATCCCGTGTCACCGTACCCGTCCCGTGTCACCGTCCCCGTCCCGTGTCACCGTCCCCGTCCCGTGCCACAGTCCCCATCCCGTACCACCGCCCCCGTCCCAGTCCGTGTCACCACCCCCGTCCCATTTCACCGCTCCCCGTCGCGTGTCACCGTCCCCATCCAGTATCACTGGCCCCATCCTGGGTCATTGTCCCCGTCCCCGTCCCCGTCCTGGGTCACCGTCCCGGGTCACCGTCCCCGTCCCGTGTCACCGTCCCCATCCCGGGCCACCGTCCCCGTCCCGTGTCACCGTCCCCATCCCGGGCCACCATCCCCATCCCGGGCCACCATCCCCATCCCAGGCCACCGTCCCCGTACCGTGTCACCTCCCCCGTCCCCTGTCACCGCCCCCGTCCCATTTCTCCGCCCCTGTCCCGTGTCTCTGTCCCCGTTCCCTTTCACCGACCCCGTCCCGTGTCACCATCCCCGCCCCTGTCCCGGGTCACCACCCCGTCCCGTGTCACCGTCCCCGTCCCGTGTCACCGTCCCCGTCCCGTGTCACCGCCCCCGTCCTGTGTCACCGTCCCCGTCCCCGCCCCCGTCCCCCGTCCCTGTTACAGTCCCCGTCTCGTGTCACTGTCCCCGTCCAGTGTCACCGCCCCCGTCCCGTGTCACCGTCCCCGTCCCATGTCCCCGTCCCTGTCGTGTGTCACCATCCGTGTCCAGTATCACCATCCCCGTCCAGGGTCACCATCCGCGTACAGGGTCACCATCCCCATCCCAGGTCACCGTCCCCGTCCCGGGTCACCGTCCCTGTCGCGTGTCACTGCCCTTGTCCCTGTCCCTGTCACCGATGCCGTCTCGGGTCAGCGTCCCCGTCTCCTGTCATCGTCCACGTCCCAGGTCATCCTCCCCTTCCTGAGTCACCGTCCCCATCCCGTGTCACCATCACCGCCCCCGTCTTCGTCCCGTGTCACCGTCCCCGTGTCACCGTCTCCATTCGTGTCACCCCCCCCGTCCAAAGCCACCGTCCCCGTCCCTTATCACCTTCCCCGTCCCGTGTCACCGACCCGTCCCATGTCACTGTCCCCGTCCTGTTTCACCGCCCCCATCCCGTGTCACCGTCCCCGTCCCGTGTCACCACCCCTGACCCGTGTCACTGACCCCATCCCGTGTCACCTCCCCCCTAACGTGTCACCGCCCCTATCCCGTGTCACCGCCCCCGTCCAGGGTCACCGGCCCCGTCCCGTGTCACCATCCCTGTCCCATGTCACATCCCCCATCCCGTGTCACCGTCCCCGTCCCCGTCCCGTGTCACCACCCCCGTCCCGGGTCACCGGCCCCAACTCGTGTCACCACCCCAGTCCCTGTCCATGTCACTGCCCCCGTCCCGTGTCACCATCCCCGTCCCGTGTCACCGTCCCCATCCCGTGTCACATCCCCCATCCCGTGCCACCGTCCCTATCCCATGTCACCGTCCCCGTCCCGTGTCACCGTCCCCGTCCCGTGTCACCGTCCCTATCTCATGTCACCGTCCCTATCTCATGTCACCACCCCCGTCCCGTGTCACCATCCCCATCCCGTGTCACCGTCCCTATCCCATGTCACCGTCCCCGTCCCGTGTCACCATCCCCATCCCGTGTCACCGTCCCCGTCCCGTGTCACCGTCCCTATCTCATGTCACCGTCCCTATCTCATGTCACCACCCCCGTCCCGTGTCACCATCCCCGTCTCATGTCACCGCCCCAGTCCCTGTCCATGTCACCGCCCCTGTCCCGTGTCACCATCCCTGTCCCGTGTCACCTCCTCCGTCCTGTGTCACCACCCCCATCCTGTGTCCCCGCCTCTGTCCCATGTCACCACCCCCGTCCTGCGTCCCCACCCCCATCCCGGGTCCCAATTCCAGGTCCCCACATCGATTCCCCACCCCGATTCCCCACCCCGATTCCCCAATGCCGATTCCCCATCATGCCGATTTCCCATCATGCCGATTCCCCATCATGCCAATTTCCCATCATGCCAATTCCTCATCATGCCGATTCCCCACCTCGATTCCCCATGCTGATTCCCCATCATGCTGATTCCCCATCATACCCATTCCCCACCCCGATTCCCCATGCCGATTCCCCATCATGCCGATTCCCCATGCCGATTCCCCATGCCGATTTCCCATGCCGATTCCCCATCATGCCGATTTCCCATCATGCCGATTCCCCATCATGCCGATTTCCCATCATGCCGATTCCCCATCATGCCGATTCCCCATGCCGATTTCCCATACCGATTCCCCATCATGCCGATTCCCCACCCCGATTCCCCATGCCGATTCCCCATCATGCCGATTCCCCATGCCGATTCCCCACCCCGATTCCCCATGCCGATTCCCCATCATGCCGATTCCCCATGCCGATTCCCCACCCCGATTCCCCATGCCGATTCCCCATCATGCCGATTCCCCATGCCGATTTCCCATACCGATTCCCCATCATGCCGATTCCCCACCTCGATTCCCCATGCTGATTCCCCATCATGCTGATTCCCCATCATACCCATTCCCCACCCCGATTCCCCATGCCGATTCCCCATCATGCCGATTCCCCATGCCGATTCCCCACCCCGATTCCCCATGCCGATTCCCCATCATGCCGATTCCCCATGCCGATTCCCCACCCCGATTCCCCATGCCGATTCCCCATCATGCCGATTCCCCATGCCGATTTCCCATACCGATTCCCCATCATGCCGATTCCCCACCCCGATTCCCCATGCTGATTCCCCATCATGCTGATTCCCCATCATACCCATTCCCCACCCCGATTCCCCATGCCGATTCCCCATCATGCCGATTCCCCACCCCGATTCCCCATGCCGATTCCCCATCATGCCGATTCCCCATGCCGATTTCCCATACCGATTCCCCATCATGCCGATTCCCCACCCCGATTTCCCATGCCGATTCCCCATCATGCCGATTCCCCACCCCGATTCCCCATGCCGATTCCCCACCCCGATTCCCCATGCCGATTCCTCATCGTGCTGATTCCCCATGCCGATTCCCCATGCTGATTTCCCATCATGCTGATTCCCCATCATGCTGATTCCCCATGCTGATTCCCCATCATGCCGATTCCCCATCATGCTGATTCCCCATCATGCTGATTCCCCATCATGCTGATTCCCCATCATGCTGATTCCCCATGCTGATTCCCCATCATGCCGAATCCCCATGCTGATTCCCCATCATGCCGATTCCCCATGCCGTTTCCCCACCATGCCGATTTCCCATGCCGATTCCCCATCATGCTGATTCCCCATCATGCTGATTCCCCATCATGCCGATTCCCCATCATGCCGATTCCCCATCATGCCGAATCCCCATGCCGATTCCCCATCATGCCGAATCCCCATGCCGATTCCCCATCATGCCGAATCGCCATGCCATTTCCCCATCATGCCGAATCGCCATGCCATTTCCCCATCATGCCGATTCCCCATCATGCTGATTCCCCATGCCGATTCCCCATCATGCCGATTCCCCATCATGCTGATTCCCCATGCCGATTCCCCATCATGCCGATTCCCCATCATGCTGATTCCCCATGCCGATTCCCCATCATGCCGTTTCCCCATCATGCCGATTCCCCATCATGCCGATTCCCCATCATGCTGATTCCCCATGCCGATTCCCCATCATGCCGATTCCCCATCATGCCGATTCCCCATGCCGATTCCCCATCATGCCTATTCCCCATCATGCCGATTCCCCATCCCCATCTCTGGGATCAAATCCCGCTCCAGGGTTTGAGCAAATAATCAAGTCTGGCACCGCAGTGCAGTACTGAGGGAGCACTGCACTGTTGGATATGCTGCCTTTCAAAAGCGATGCTTAACTGAGACGTCATCATTCTGCCCGGCTGGATGTAAAAGTCCCACGACACTACTTTGAAGAAGAGCTGTGGAATTCCTCCCGGTATCCTAACTAATATTTATCCCTCAATCAACATCACAAAAAGCAGATTATCTGGCCATTATCATATAGCTGTTTGTGGAATCTTGCTGTGTGCAAATTCACTCCCATGCTTCCTACATTACAACAGTGACCACACTTCAAAAAATGTAAACCAGTGCAAGACATCTGGTGTCATATATAAATGCCAGTCCTTTTTTAAAATAAAGTTTCAGAATAATTTCCCTGCATTTGTATTCAATACCACTATTTATGCAGTCCAACATCTGACATGCCCTGCTAACCATAGTCTCAATATGTCCTATCACCTTTAAAGATTGATGCATGTGCAAGTCCAGGTCTCTCTGTTCCTGTGCACACTAAATTTGCCATTAAGTCTATAATGTCATTCCCCATCCCTTCTGCCAAAATGCATCACCTCACACTTTTCCGTATGAAATTCTACCTGCCCATTCTGCTAGCCTATCTATGTCCTGTTGCAGCTGATTCGTATCATTCTCACTGTTTGCTGCTCCTCCAAGTTTGATATCATCAGAAAATTCTGAAATTCTACTCCGCGTCCCAATATCCAAGATATTTATATAGCAAAATAAAAGTAGTCCTAGCACTGACCCTTAGGGAAAACCACTCTCTACCATCCTCTGGTCTGAAAAATAACCATTTACCACGAACCGCTGTTTTCTGTCCGTAAGATTTAGAGTGGTTATGGAAAAAAGAGAAGGAACAATCAAACTTGCAATAACTCAGGTGGATGAGGACTCGTTTCAGTGAGTTGAACAGGAATCTGTCCCAGCTGGACTGGTATCCAAAGCTAATAGGTAAAACAATACCTCATTAAACAATGGGAGGTCTTGAAAGAGATTTGGCTTCAGGCTAATCACATTCCCATGAGGGGTAAAGATAAGGCATCTAAAACTAGAGCTCTTTGGATATCTAAGGATATAGAGATTAAAATGAAACAGAAAACTTAAGTTTATGATAAATGCATTGTCAGCATCACATTTAAGTTCATGCTGAATATAGAAAGTACAGAGAACTTAAAAAAAGGAATAAGAAGGACAAAGAGAAATGATGAGGATAGGTTAATAGTTGGCATAGAAGGGAACATGAAAATATCTTATAGACACACAAATAGTAAAAGGGTGCTCAAAGGAAGGACATTAGGAGTAAAATAGAAATCTTCTTGTGGAGATAGAGGCCATGACTGTGAATAAGCATTAGTGTCTGTCTTCACTAAAGAAGAGGGTGTTGTGTTTTGAATGTTGAACTTTTAAAGACGGTTATGTTTTAAACTATCTCCTTTAATTCAAGGTGAATGGAACAGTTTGAAGAGAGTTGTGTGACCTCTTACATGACCTACCCCTAGACAAGTCCATGTGATTTCATACTAAATCTGCCCAGAGACAAAACCATGTGTCCTGCTTGTTAAGAAGACAGGAAAGCAAATCCAAACTTATTGAAAGTAAGATGTAAGCTTTAACACCTGGACCCAAGGGAGGAGGCAGGTGGTATTGTTTAGCACAGACTCTCAGAGATAGTCAGTCAGACAGAGGGATTTGGGGAAACAGACCCACAACAGGCGCTGCTATGCCAGGCAGAAGGAAAGTACTGTTTTTGTGTTAATCACCAAGGAAGTGCTGATGAACATGGGTACCCTGTTCAAAGAAATGAGGCTTGTGGAGAGTTCAAAACCACGGAGTTGCCAGACGGTGCCTTGTGGGAGAATCTCAAACTAGTTTAAATCACTGTTTAAAAATAAGGGGCCGCCCATCTAAAACGGAGATGAGGTGTAATTTTTTCTATCAGAGGGCCGTGAGCCTTTGGAACTCTCTTCCTGAAAAGGCAGTGGAAGCAGAGACTTTGAATATTTTTAAGGGCAGAGGTGGATAGATTCTTGGTAAGCAAGGGGGTGATAGGTTATCGGAGGTAGGCGGGATGCTGATTCCAGGTTATTATCAGATCAGCCATGATCTTATTAAATGGCAGAGCAGGCTCGAGGGGCCGAATGGTCTTATCCTGCTCCATGTTTGTACATTCGTATGTAACTCCATTCGATTATGCTCAGAGGATTGAGTGGTGGGGACTTTGTTTAAAAGGACACTGGAAGATTCACCCTGGTGGGGCAGGGGGAAGTGATCCTGTTAAAGCCAGAAGGAGTTTGGGACTTTATGTACAAGACTACAACTCTTCTAAAATTGCAGCATATTATATAAATGTGGTGTGGGGTTTTTGGTTGTGTCAAGAAGTCAACGGGAATCCTTTTTCTGTAGTTTATTGTATTAGTTGCATACTAAATAATTTTTAATCATTGTTGATTTTAGTTTGTTTGTTACAGTGAAAGGCTTAGACCATGAAATGTTGTTCTGAGATTCTTTGCATTGGTCACTTGGAAATTCATCTCTTTTTAAAAGTTATTGGTCTGTAAGGGGATGCCAATAAGTTCCCAACGTCACAGTGAAGGATCATCCTCCCTCATTTCCACCATCACCAGTGTGATGTCACCACCAAATACATCTTTCTCTCGCCTCCCCTTTCAGCATTGCAGAATCCCAGGGCTTGGGCACAATAATCAAGGCAGTACTGAGGGAATGCCGCAATGTTGTCTTATAAGGAAAGGTTGGGCAGACTGGGCTTGTTCCCACTGGAGTTTAGAAGAGTGAGGGGTGATTTGATTGAAGTTACAGGATACTGAACAGCCTTGACAAGGTGGATGTGGAAAGGATGTTTCCTCTTGTGGATGAGTCCAGAACTAGGGGTCACTGTTTTAAAATTAGGGGTCGCTCTTTTAGGACAGAATCAAGGAGAAATCTTTTCTCTCTGAGGGTTGTGCGACACTGGAACTCTCTGTCTCAGAAGATGGTGGAGGTGGGGTTATTGAATATTTTTAAGGCAGAGGTAGAGTGCCTAACAAGAATTTAAGGTTATTGAGGTTAGATGGGAATGTGGAAATTGAAACACAAGAAGATCAGTCATGATCTCATTGAATGGCGGAGCAGGCTCGAGGGGCTGAATGGCCTACTCCTGCTCCTATTTCTTATAGAAAAGCAAAATACTGCAGATGCTGGAAATCTGAAACAAAAACAGAAAATACTGGAAAAACTCAGCAGGTCCAACAGCATCTGTGGAGAGAAAAACAGAGTTAATGTTTCGAGTCCCTGTGGACTCAAAACGTTAACTCTGTCTTTCTCTCCACACACGCTGTTAGACCTGCTGAGTTTTTCCAGTATTTTCTATTTTGGTTCTTTATGTACTTATGTTGGACCTGGCACCTTTTGAATAAAACATTAAACCGGGACTCCTTTTGTCTGCTCAGGTGGGTGTAAAGGATCCCATGGCAATATTTTGAAGAACAGGGAGTTCTCCCCAGCATCCTGACCAATATTTATCCCGAAATCAATATCACAAAAATACATTATCTAGTTATTATCACATTGCTGTTTAATGCCACTTTTCCTACATTACTACACTCCAAAAGTACTTTATTAGCTGTAAAACACTTTGAGATGTCTTGTGGTTATGATAGGTGCTATATAAATGCAAGTCTTTTTTTATTCTGAAGGGACTATTCCCTTCATGACACCCACATTCACTCACTAATCATCCCCAAACACCCCCTTCCCTTTCCATGGCACCTTTCCACACAAGCATAGGAGATGTGAAACCTGCCCATTTTCCTCCTCTCTCCTCAACATCCAAGGCCACAAGCACTCCTTCCAAATAGTCATTTGATAGTATTGCTGAAAAAAAACATTTTTTGTCAAAGGTTTTCAAAAAGCTTCGACCAAAATATCCCTTTATTCAGCCACACTCCTTCCAGGTGAAATGATATATTTGTTTATCTTTCAGTTTAAGCTCAAGGAACAGCATCTCATCTTTCCATTAGGTACATTATAGCCTTCTGGATTAAACATTGCATTCAATCATTTCACATCATAACCTCTGCCCCCATTTCTTTCAGTTTGCAGCTACTGGCAATGTTCTGCTAAACCCATTCATTCCTCTACACACATTTTTTTCCTGTCCCATTACCATCCTTTGTACCTTGCATCATCAATCCCTCTTTCATTGAATCTCTCCAGCCCACCTTTCTGTCACAGTTTTTTTATTCTTCCTTCACCCCCGCCCCACTTCCCCTGCCTCTGGACTTGTTTGAACCCTATTACATTCCTAACTTTTTCCAGTTCTGATGAAAGGTCATTGACCTGGAGTGTTAACTCTTCCTCTTTTCAAAGATGCTGCCAGACCAGCTGAATACTTCCAGCA
The DNA here is from genome assembly GCF_964194155.1 of Cetorhinus maximus. Lineage (NCBI taxonomy): Eukaryota > Metazoa > Chordata > Chondrichthyes > Lamniformes > Cetorhinidae > Cetorhinus > Cetorhinus maximus. The sequence continues at coordinate 44,815 of NW_027597953.1, forward strand.
TCTTCTTAATTTCATAATAGTATTTTATAAACACAAGGGGAGGGAGATAGAGAAACACAAACTGGGGAAAGCAGAGAGAGAAAACAGAGTGGAACAACAAGTGTGAAAGAGGAGTGAGAGAGAGAGCTGGGAGTGAAACAGAGTGAGAGAAAGTTGGGGTTGAAACAGTGAGAGAAAGAGAAAGAGTAAAAGGAGAATGAAACAGAGAGGTAGAGGGGAGTGAAACAGATTCAGAAAGGAGTGAGAGAGAAAACGAGAGGGGAGTGGGAGAGTGAGATAGGTGTGAGTCAAAGGATTGGGACAGAGTGAGAAAGAGGAGTGAAACAGTAAGAGGTGAGTGAGGCAGACTGAAAGGAAGGAGTGGGAAAGAGAAAGAGAAGTAAAAGGGAGAAAGGAGTGAGAGAGAGAGGATAGGACTGAAGAGGGGAATGAAAGAGAGAGAAAGGGGAAGAGACAGAGAGAAAGAGAGGAGTGAAGCACAAACAAGTGGAGACTATTCAGTACAATTAGGGCTCAGCCATGTGTTATGTTGTCACTCGTGGCTCAGTTAGTGGAATTCTTGCCATGGAGTCTGAAAGTTGCAGATTCAGGTCCCACTCCAGCACATGGAAACAAAATCTAGGCTGTCACTCCAGTCAGTACTTGGGGAGGGCTGCACTATTGGAAGTCTGTCTGTCAGATGAGGTGTTAAACTGTGGCCCTGCCTGCACTCTCAGATTGATGTTTTCAGGCACCATTTTGAAGAGGAACAGGGGAGTTCTCCCTGGCGTCCTGGCCAATATTTACCCTGCAATCATCATCACAAAAACAGATTATCTGGTTATTATCACATCGCTGTTTGTGGGAGATTTGTGTGTGCAAAATAGCTGCTGTGTTTCTTACATTACAACAGTGATTACACTTCAAAAATACTTTTTTGACTGTAAAAGTGCTGGAGATGTTCAAAGGTGGTGAAAAGAGCTACAAAGTTATTTTTTTAGTTTTACCTACCAGCTTGGTTGTTGGAACAGGAAGCAACAGTACTGAAGACTTGTGCTCCAGAACTTGCCGCGCCCCTAGCCAAGCTGTTCCAGTACAGCTACAACACTGGTATCTACCTGACTATGTGGAAAATTGCCCAGGTATGTCCTGTCCACAAGAAGCAGGAAAAATCCAACCCGGCCAATTACTGCCCCATCAGTCTACTCTCCATCATCAATAAAGTAATGGAAGGGGTCATCAACTGTGCTATCAAGCAGCACTTGCTTAGCAATAACCTGCTCACTGATGCCCAGTTTGGGTTCCATCAGGGCCACTCAGCTCCTGACCTCATTACCGCCTTGGTTCAAACATGGACAAAAGAGCTGAATTCCCGAGGTGAAGAGCAGCATATGACCGAGTGTGGCATCAAGGAGCCCTAGCAAAACTGGAGTCAATGAAATCAGGGGAAAACTCTCTGCTGGTTGGAGTCATACCCAGCACAAAGGAAGATGGTTGTAGTTGTTGGAGTTCAGTCATCTCAGTTCCAGGACATCACTGCAGGAGTTCCTCAGGGTAGTGTCCTCGGCCCAACCATCTTCAGCTGCTTCATCAATGACCTTCCTTCCATCATAAGGTCAGAAGTGGGGATGTTCGCTGATGATTGCACAATGTTCAGCACCATTCGTGACTCCTCAGATACTGAAGCAGTCCATGTCCAAATGCAGCAAGACCTGGACAATGTCCAGACTTGGACTGACAAGTGGCAAGTAACATTCACGCCACACAAGTGTCAGGCAATGACCATCTCCAACAAGAGAGAATCCAACCATCGCCCCTTGACATTCAATGGCATTACCATCACTGAATCCCCCACTATCAACATCCTGGGGGTTACCATTGATCAAACTGAACTGGACTAGCCATATAAATACTGTGGCTACAAGAGCAGGTCAGAGGCTAGGAATCGTGCGATGAGTAACTCACCTCCTGACTCCCCAAAGCCTGTCCACCATCTACAAGGCACAAGTCAGGAGTGTGATGGAATACACCCCACTTGCCTGGATGAGTGCAGTTCCCCCAACACTTCAGAAGCTGGACTCAGTCCAGGACAAAGCAGCACGCTTGATTGGCACCACATCCAGAAACATTCATTCCCTCCACCACCGATGCACAGTAGCAGCAGTGTGTACCATCTACAAGATGCACTGCAGGAATTCACCAAGGCTCCTTAGACAGCATCTTCCAAACCCTCAACCACTACCATCTAGAAGGATAAGGGCAGCAGGTAGATGGGAATCACCACCTGGAAGTCCCCCTCCAAGTCACTCATCATCCTGACTTGGAAATATATCACCGTTCCTTCACTGTCACTGGGTCAAACTCCTGGAACACACTCCATAACAGCACTGTGGGTGTGCTTACACCACATGGACTGCAGTGATTCAAGAAGGCAGCACACCAGCACCTTCTCAAGGGCAACTAGGGATGGGCAATAAATGCTGGCCCAGCCAGCGAAACCCACATCCCATGAATGATTTTTTTTTTTTAAAAAAGGCCATTCAGCCCCTCAAGCCTGTTCTACCATTCAATGAGATCATGGCTGATACTTAACTCCATATACCCACCTTTTACCCAAATCACTTAATATCTGAATAACAAAAACCTATCAACCTCAGATTTGAAATTTACAACTGATCCAGCATCAATTGCTGTTGCGAAAGTGAGTTCCAAACTTCTTTTCAATTCTGAGTTGTCTTATGAGGAAAAGTTGGACAGACTTGTCTTATTTCCACTGGAGTTTAGAAGAGTGAGGAGTGATTTGATTAAAGGAGACAAGATCCTGAATGGCCTTGACAAGGTGGACGCCGAAAGGATGTTTCCTCTTGTGGGTGAGTCCAGAACTAGAGGTCACTGTTTTAAAATTAGGGGTTGCCCTTTTAGGACAGAGATGAGGAAAAATCTTTCCTCTGAGGGTTGTGCGACACTGGAATTCTCTGCCTCAGAAGGTGGTGAAGGTGGGGTCATTGAATATTTTTAAGGCAGAGGTAGATTGATTCCCTTGCCTAACAAGAATTTAAGGTTATCGGGTTTAGATGGGAATGTGGAAATTGAAACACAAGATCAGTCATGATCTTATTGAATGGCGGAGCAGGCTCGAAGGGCCGAATGGCCTACTCCTGCTCCTATTTCTTATGTTCTTATGCTGACTCTCTCTGATCAGCTCATACTTGTCCAAGTGCTCAGTCACGGTGTCTCTAATGACAGATTCTATTAATTTCCCTACAACAGATGTTAGACTAATAGGCCAATACTTGTTGCAACATTAAGGATTTCCTAATCGTAGGGGACATCCCTTTACAAAAAACAGAAAATGGTGGAAAAACTCAGCAGGTCTAACAGCATCTGCGGAGAAAAAGAGAGTTAACGTTTCGAGTCCGTATGACTCTTCTTCAGCAGACTCGAAACGTTAACTCTGTCTTTTTCTCCACAGATGCTGTCAGACCTGCTGAGTTTTTCCACCATTTTCTGTTTTTGTTTCAGATTTCCAGAATCCGCAGTATTTTGCATTTAACTCAGGGACATTTCCTATGCTAAGTTTTTTCTAAAAAAATCAGCCTGACCAGCTTGTCCTGCCACCTTCAAAGATCTACATTAGCCCCTAACTTTGTTTCTGTACCCCCTTTACAATTGAACAGGTCTAATCTTTACCCTCCTGCCCACAAAAGGATGTAGCAACATTTTTCTCTTTGCTTGTGTCTTTTAGAAAACTACTAAATGTCAACCTGCACTTCTTATTAAACTTCTCAAGTGCCTCTACAACGTCAGCAGCCTCCCAGTTCATCCTGAGCTTCAGCCACACATTCATTGCTGCTGTGACGGCCATTTTGTTTTCACACAATTCACTCAGTCTCTCGCTCTCTGGCATTAACTCAGGTCGATTTCTCTCATTCTAACTGTTGCCATGTTAATGTCTTGTAGTTCCCAGAAGTTTGAAATAATTACACACTTTTAAACTCAAATTCTTCAAACACTTCGATACCTGGGAATTTCACTGTTAGAAGATTTGAATGTCCTTCAACATTAGATGCATTAGACAGAGACTGGAGTTCAAACTTCATTTATTGTTGGAATTGAAGAAAATACAAAATTGCAAGTACTGATCAAGTCACCTTTAGCAACCTCCAAGCAAAAAATAAATCCGCACATGTTCTCTGCCCCAGGACAGTCTCCCCCAACCCCCTTCTACAATCCCGACTGGGACTGAAGGTCTCGAGAATCAAGCCCCTGCACCCTGTACTGGCAGGCCCTATGACATGAAGGGCCAATTGGACTAAGTGCAAGTGGACCTCCAGACCCAGTTAGTGCACCTGATAATCTAAGCAGAAACTGAGATCAGGATCACTCCCGGATTGAATCTCTCTCCTTTCTCTCACAGGTAATTATAGAGATTTAACTGTTAAAATGCAACAATGCAATCAAGCCCCCAAAATGAAATCAATGAATGGATCAGTGGGCAGAATTTTCCACTCCCAGCAGTGGCGGGAATCGTGGCGGACGGCAATCGTGGCGGGCGGGCGGGGGAGGGAGCAAGACTTGGAGGGAGACCCAAAATACTCAGATTCCTGACGGTGGAAATTCATTTGGAATCTTGTTCTCTTGACTGTCATAGCAGCTTAAAGGAGAGTCGAGGGTCCCGTGGAGCCATGTCAGGAACCCCATTTGCATCTCACGAATGCTCATTAAAAGGCCAACACAGCAGAATCTTGCTCCCCCTCCAAATTAAGCATTCCGCCAGCGGGAATTTAGAACATTGTTTCATGACTGTACATAAAAGTGGCAAGGGAGACTTCTTCCTGGACTTTCAGGTCAGTAGAAGCTGCTTTTAACTTCCTTTCACACCGTCACTGAGAGATATCAGCTGCCTGTCACACACACCACACCAAGGCTTGGCACAGGGGAAGGGTGAATCCGGGGTATGACTTGGGTTGTGGTGGTAAATCAAGGAGCAAAGTGGGAGAGTTACTGGCTCGTTGGAGCCTCTGAAGTCAGGATCCTGAGAGTCGGGTTCCTGCCACAATGAGAATCATCGTGCTCCTCCCGGATGGGTATTTAATGAGCTGAACAGCGCAAGATCTCGCGTGTCCAGCAACACCCACCCCTCCCCACGGCACCGCCCCACAGCTTTTCAACAGAAGTCATTCCGACTTCCGTTCCCGCCACTGGACTCAGTCTCCAGAATGGAAAATTCCGCCCAGTATCCCAGAGTCTGTGCAGTAAAATCAAACTAATTCAATAACAGAAAGCGCACACATTTCATTACCTATAAATCCCCACCCCCCTTCAGTTTCAGAGGTACAGATGTCGAATCACCGCTTCAATGAAAACCCACCCCCCCGATTCTCTCATCAACTCCTCGTGCTGACTGTTGACTGAACTCCCTGGAACGTCAGCGGGACACAAGAGGCCACTGGAGAAGAGAAATAAAATGCATAGTTACAGAGTGAGGCACACACACCAGATCCACCAAAACACAAGCAGCAAACCCCATCAGACCCACCCAAACACCAGCAGCAAACCCCATCAGACCCACCAAAACACCAGCAGCAAACCCCATCAGACCCACCCAAACACCAGCAGCAAACCCCATCAGACCCACCCAAACACCAGCAGCAAACCCCATCAGACCCACCCAAACACCAGCAGCAAACCCCATCAGACCCACCCAAACACCAGCAGCAAACCCCATCAGACCCACCCAAACACCAGCAGCAAACCCCATCAGACCCACCCAAACACCAGCAGCAAACCCCATCAGACCCACCCAAACACCAGCAGCAAACCCCATCAGACCCACCCAACACCAGAAGCAAACCCCATCAGACCCACCCGAACACCAGCAGCAAACCCCATCAAACCCCCCTAAACACCAGCAGCAAACCCCATCAAACCCGCCCAAACACCAGCAGCAAACCCCATCAAACCCCCCTAAACACCAGCAGCAAACCCCATCAAACCCACCCAAACACCAGCAGCAAACCCCATCAAACCCACCCAAACACCAGCAACAAACCCCATCAAACCCACCCAAACACCAGCAGCAAACCCCATCAGACCCCCAAACACCAGCAACAAACCCCATCAAACCCACCCAAACACCAGCAGCAAACCCCATCAGACCCACCCAAACACCAGCAGCAAACCCCATCAGACCCCCAAACACCAGCAGCAAACCCCATCAAACCCCCCCAAACACCAGCAGCAAACCCCATCAAACCCGCCCAAACACCAGCAGCAAACCCCATCAGACCCCCAAACACCAGCAGCAAACCCCATCAAACCCGCCCAAACACCAGCAGCAAACCCCATCAAACCCCCCTAAACACCAGCAGCAAACCCCATCAAACCCACCCAAACACCAGCAGCAAACCCCATCAAACCCACCCAAACACCAGCAACAAACCCCATCAGGCCCCCCAAACCCCATCAGCAAACCCCATCAAACCCACCCAAACACCAGCAGCAAACCCCATCAAACCCACCCAAATGCCAGAAAATCTCATCAGACCCCCAAACACCAGCAACAAAAGCCACCCCAGACCCACCCAAACACCAGAAAAACCTATCAGACACCTTGGTCTCCATAACCCATTGGATCTCAGGGGAAAGAGAACATGAGACCCCAGTGAAAACTTAATTCCTTGAAATAAAATTCAGCAGCTGACTGGAGGCCACATGCAGGTGAGATGCTATGAAATGTGCCCCCCACCCCGCATCCAGTTACCCACGATATCTCCAGCCTCAGATCAACAACTCCAGGAGGCCAGTCCAAAAACTTAGTGTCAAATTGTATGATCCGGTCTTTAATGCATATCGGAAGAGAGAGAGACACAGAGAGAGACACAGAGAGAGACACAGAGAGAGACACAGAGAGAGACACAGAGAGAGACACAGAGAGAGACACAGAGAGAGACACAGAGAGAGACACAGAGAGAGACACAGAGAGAGACACAGAGAGAGACACAGAGAGAGACACAGAGAGAGACACAGAGAGAGACACAGAGAGAGACACAGAGAGAGACACAGAGAGAGAGATACTGCACTCAGATTCCACCCCGAGACTGTACAGTTAACACCAACAGTAAAACTCCAGTTTCAAGGCCAGTGCACAAACTGCTCACACTATTGATGAGTGATGTTCATACCTTTAGGCATTGGCAGAGGAAGATGATGAGGAATCCCCTTTATCAGAAGCTGTTAATGGAAGAACAAACATTAAAAACTGTTTATCGTCAGAGAGCCACAGACACAGAGAGCCAGAGGCTGTCACATACAAACACAAGAGGATGAAGGTGATACACACACAGGCACATGCACACAGACAGACACACACACAACACACACACAGACAGGCAAAGGGAGAGGTCACATGCTGATGAAGGCAGAACAGTAAACTGGTCCCAGTACAGACACAGAATGAGCAATGTTTCCTGCTCTTTACACAGTTAGATGAAGATGTGGTGTTTTGAGGTAAACTTACTCTTTGCCGGATTGTAGCCAGTCTTCTGCCCCGCTGTAAAACAAGGAAGTCTCCGTTAGTGACCAGAGACTGACATTCAGAGAGGAAAGAGGTGGAAAATCGTGACCATCTTATCTTTCCCAGCCACTTCCCTGCCTGTCCGGACCACCACTCATAGGAAGATGAGAACATAGTAACAGGAAGAGACCATTTACTTCATAGAGGATGTTTTGACATTCAGTGAGATTATGGCTGATCTGCAATCTCATTCCACTGATCCCCCCTCCCCCCCACTTTGCCCATATCACTTCATACCTTTGACTCACAAAATCAATTCAGTTTTAAAGTTGACAATGGTCATTTGTGGAAGCAAGTTCCAAATGTCTATCACGCTTTGTGTGTAGAAGTGTTTCCTAATTTCACTCCTGAAAGATCTGGCTCGAATTTTTGGATGATCCCCCCTAGTCCTAGGCTCCCCAGCCACTGAAAATAAGTTCTCCCTGCTCCCTGTTCTCATTATTATCTTGAAAATTTCCATCAAACCACCTCTCCACTTTCTAGATTGCAGAGAATACATTCCCAGTTTGTTTAATCTCTCCTCGAAACTTAACTTGTGCAGTCATCCTAGTAAATCTACAGTGCACTCCCTCCTTCCCATGGTGAGGGGCCCAGACCTGCTCCCAGTATTCCAGGTGTGGTCAAACCTGGGCTTTGTAAAGCTAAAACATCACTTCTACCCCCTTGGATTCTTTCCCTTCAGATAGAAAGAGCAGCATTCCATTCACCTTTCTGATTATTTTCTCTCCCTGTCCAGGACATTTTCATGATCTCTGGGCCTGGCTCCCCAAGCATCTTTGAACCTCCACTGTTTCTAGTTTATCACCATTTATAATCTACCTTTGTAGGTTCGAATTGCGAACATTGAAATCCTCTCGCTACAGTTTTACTTAATTTATCGTCTCTTTAATTTTACACTTCCATCTACATTATAGGCAATGATGCCGATCTTCGTACCATCGACAAATTTGGAGATGTGGTTTTCTATTCCATCATCTAAGTCATGAGTGAATGGTTCAGACCCAACACAGATCCTTGCAGGACATAACTAGTCACATCCTGCCAATTAGATTATCACCATACACATTATTGCTATTCTGTCTCCTGCCATTCAGTCAATTTCCTAACCAGTTAAAATAATTTCCCTCCAATTTTATGAGTTTCAGCTTTAGTTAATAACCTCTCATGGGGGACTTCATCAAATGCTTTCTCAAAGTCCATATAAATAAAATCCATGGACATTCCCCAGGCCACCACTTTAATCACCTCTTCAAAAAAGTTCACTCAAGTTAACTTGACATGACCTATCTCTTTACAAAACCATGTGGCTCTCTCTGACCAACAGAAAAGACAGAAAAGTTAATCATAGACAGTCATCATTTCCTCACAATGCATAATGGGTCCATATTTCTCCGGTTTCCCCCTCTCACCAATCTTAAACAGCGTAGAGAGAGGTGTAATTTTCTAATCTGATGGAATGGTTATCCAGCTGAGAATTTTGGAAATTATTGTTCCAGCACGTGCAACGCTCCTGGGGTTTTGTCACCATTTAGTGTTATTAATTTCTCCAATACTGTGACATTGCTTTTGTGAATTTTGATGATTCCGTCTCTGATACTATAACAGTTCACTGACATGCTGACCCCTTCCTCTACTATAAATACTGACACCATATAATCATTCAGCATCTACACCTTCTCCTTATTTCCATTAACATTATCGCAGTTATCAGTTTTCTAAAGGCCCACAATGTTTCTGAACACACTCCTTTTCCCTAATGTAACTATAGAGGTTTTGTGTGTTGATTTTGATATTCCATGCAAATTTCTTCACAGGTCTATTTTTGTAGCTCTCACTACCTGCTTTCTCAATCTTTGTTGTTCTTTGTACCTTTCCCATTTAGCAGGATCTGTGCAATTTTTTGCATTTTGTAAGTTTTTTTCTTTCAGATTTATGTTCTCTCTTCAATTGTCCACGGCTGGCTTTTTATGCAAGTACAGCTCTTGTCCTTTGGGTGTCTAAATTGGTTTTGTATCACATGAAATTCCTTTTTCAACACCTCCTCCTGACATTGTGTGAACTTACCATTAACAGATTTGCCCAGTTTACTGTGGACAATCCACTGAAGTCAGTCTTACCCAAATCGAGAATCTTAGCTGGTTCGTGTTTCTCGCTTTCAGAACTACAAGAACCCAATCCTAGTATGACCATTACTGGATAAACATTCAAACACTGTTAGAGTGCCAATGTAATCTATTCTAGGATATATGTTGTGTTAGAAAACTAGCCAGAAACATTCGAGAAATTCACTACCTTCTGACATGTGCTATCCTGCTTATCCCAATCTCACTGAAAGTTAAAATCTCTCATTAAACCACCCTGCCTTTTGCTACATACTTGCCCAATCGCAGCATTTATACAGGCCCCAGCTTTACAGCTGTTACCAATGTGCCAACTCCCACTAAAGTCTTAATCCTTTTCTGTTTCTTAATTTAACCCATAATGTCTCCACTGTCTGCCTACCTCTCGTTATACCTCCTCTTATCATTGAAGGGATTTCATCCATAATCATTCAGGCTACACCACCCTCTCTACCATTTTCCTGATCCTATTTCTGAGTATATTTAGTTGCTGGTCCTGAAGGTCGAGCAGCCACGTCTACCATGTCAAACCCTCCAAAGTGAATTATGTTTGCAATTCGTACAATGGCTACTTTATGTGTTTGTATAAAGCATGCTTATTTGGGCCACACAGCATAACTGGTCCATCCACCCACATTTCACTCACACATTTACTGAATCACTCTCCCAATTTAATTATTTGACATCTTGAAGTTTCCCCACAACTTGTAGTTCCTAAAGTTCACCCCCAACCCCCTCCGCCTCCCCCGACCCCACCACCTCATCCCACTGGGCCCCAACATCGACACTTTCTTGCCCCCAGTGCCGCCCTATGCCCACTACATCTTATGTCTCTGTAATCCACCCTAGTTCCCCAATCCCTCCCACACTTCCAGCACCCAGAGTCCCTTCCCCCAGCGTGTACCTGCCCATGTTCTCCACAATTCCTACCTTTCTTTTTGTAGAAGACGAAACCAACAATGGCGAGAGCGACGAGCAGAACAGCAATCACAACACTAACAATAATAGGGACCATGAAGTCAGCCTTTGGTTCTGAAAGACAGAGCGAATGGGAGAGTCACATACCAGAGATCAGACATAAGGATTCGCTGAACACTGTCACACTGTAGTTTCCCTGGATACACTGAGTTCCATCACAGAGCAAAATCCCAGGATACACTGAGCCCAGTCCCACAGTAATATCCCGGGATACAGTGAGACCACTCAAACTGTAATATCCCGGGACACACAGAGACCCTTCACACAGCTCAGCACTGACCCTCTCTCCTGTATAGAGACTGGATCCTCACACAGCTCAGCACTGACCCTCTCTCCTGTATAAAGACTAGATCCTCACACAGCTCAGCACTGACCCTCTCTCCTGTACAGAGAGAGACTGGATCATCACACAGCTGAGCACTGACCCTCTCTCCTGTACAGAGAGAGACTGGATCCTCACACAGCTCAACACTGACCCTCTCTCATGTAGAGAGAGAGACTAGAGCCTCACACAGCTCAGCACTGAAACTCTCTCCTGTACAGAGACTGGATCCCCACAAAATGGGGGACAATCTTACCATAAAACATGACCATCTTCCCATTCAGCCCACCCTGATCCACCACACAGGAGAACTTGGCCTGATCCTTCGGGTCAAACTCCATTAAATTTTGGATCTGGTAAGTGCCGTCATGGTTGGGCCGGACCTCAGTGGAATGAATCTCCTCGACCTTGGCCCCATCTCTCTGCATTTCCACCTCGATGGCCTTAGGGTAGAACCCAGTGGCAACACAGGAGAGCTTGTTACTGTTAACCAGACGGGTAAAGGACACGGCTGGAGGAACTGAGAGAGAGAGAGAGAGAGAGAGAGAGAGAAAGTATTAATACAGGAACAGAGACAAACCTCAGAACTACGACACGCTCACTCGCCAACTCCCAGTCTCTCCACATCACCCACCCACTCGCCGACTCTCACTGTGGCTCCACTCCTCCGACACTCTCAAACCCCCTCATCCCTATCCCCCTAATCCCTCCATTCCTCTAAACTCCCCCTCTCCCCTCTTCACTCACCCCCACCCCCTCTCCCCCCCATCCGCATTCCCCTCTCCCCGTCTCCTCTCCCCCACCGCTCATCCCCCTCTCCTCTCTCCCCCCCATCCCCCCCCCTCTCTCTCTCTCCCCCCCCATCCCCCCCTCTCTCTCTCCCCCCCATCCCCCCCCCTCTCTCTCCCCCCCCATCCCCCCCCCCTCTCTCTCCCCCCCATCCCCCCCCCCCTCTTCTCCCCCCCATCCCCCCCCCTCTCTCTCCCCCCCCATCCCCCCTCTCTCTCCCCCCCATCCCCCACTCTCTCTCTCTCCCCCCCCATCCCCCACTCTCTCTCTCCCCCCCATCCCCCACTCTCTCTCTCTCTCTCTCTCTCTCCCCCATCCCCCACTCTCTCTCTCTCCCTCCCCCCCATCCCCCACTCTCTCTCTCTCTCTCTCCCCCCCATCCCCCACTCTCTCTCTCTCTCTCTCTCTCCCCCCCATCCCCCACTCTCTCTCTCTCTCTCTCTCTCCCCCCCATCCCCCACTCTCTCTCTCTCTCTCCCCCCCATCCCCCCACTCTCTCTCTCTCTCTCCCCCCCATCCCCCTCTCTCTCTCTCTCTCTCCCCCCCATCCCCCACTCTCTCTCTCTCTCCCCCCCATCCCCCACTCTCTCTCTCTCCCCCCCCCATCCCCCACTCTCTCTCCCCCCCCATCCCCCACTCTCTCTCTCCCCCCCATCCCCCACTCTCTCTCTCCCCCATCCCCCACTCTCTCTCTCCCCCCCATCCCCCACTCTCTCTCTCCCCCATCCCCCACTCTCTCTCTCCCCACCATCCCCCCCTCTCTCTCTCCCCACCATCCCCCCCTCTCTCTCTCCCCCCCCACCCCCCCCTCTCTCTCTCCCCCCCCACCCCCCCCTCTCTCTCTCCCCCCCCACCCCCCCCTCTCTCTCTCCCCCCCCCACCCCCCCCTCTCTCTCCCCCCCCACCCCCCCTCTCTCTCTCC